>NW_011494274.1:3620739-3650014 GCF_000754665.1 Bison bison bison | reverse complement strand
CATCAGGGTCTTTTAAAATGAGTCAGCTTTTCACATCAGGTGGCCAAAGTATTGGAGTTTCAGCTTCAGCATCAGTCCTTCCAATGAACACCCAGGACTGATCTCCTTTAGGATGGACTGGCTGGATCTCCTTGAAGTCCAAGGGACTCAAGAGTCTTCTCCACCACCACAGTTCAAAAGCATCAATTCTTCTGCGCTCAGCTTTCTTTATAGTCCAACTCTCACATCCATACATGACCACTGGAAAAACCGTAGCCTTGACTAGACAGACCTTTGTTGACAAAGTAATGTCTCTGCTTTAATATGCTGTCTAGGTTGGTCATATCTTTCCTTCCAAGGAGTAAGCGTCTTTTAATTTCATGGCTGCAATCACCATCTGGGGTTCGCAATGCAAAGATCTGTGGGAAGAACCTTCTAGGCAAGAAGGGGCAGCAGTTCAAGTGATCAGACTTTTGTTAGCTCCAAAATAAGGGGTTGGATTTTATTCTACTTGCAATGAAGTTATTGGAGAGTTATAAACGGAAGAGTGGTCGGATCTCATTTACATTTTTAGTAGCGCTCAGTGAGGCCTCAACTCTAAGGAGGCCAGAACGGAGGCAGAGAGACCAATCAGGGACCAAGTGCAGTAGTTTCAACAAGAGATGATGGTGGCTGGACTAGAAACGAAGCGGAGGGCTGGAAAGGGCTGGAGGGGTTTTGACTGTTTTGTAAGTGGATGAGGGAAGCCAGCGGAAGCACAGAAGACAGCTAGATATTTAGCTTGAACTAGTGCATGGGTGATGGTGTTGTTAAATGAAAGGAGGAAGGTGGCAGAACCAGTTGGTGGTGTTGGCTGGGGGAATCAAGGGTTCTATTCTGGACACATTGGGTTTGAGATGCTTAACAGATATCTAATGGAGGTGTCAAGTAGGGACCTCTGGAGGAAGGTCAGGGGTCAGAACAGTAAATGTCATTAGCATATGGATAGTAGAGGTGCTAGTATTTGGATAGCATTTAAAGCCATCTGCTTAAGTGGGATCACCTAGCAACAGAGTGCAGACCAGTCAGAAAAGGGAACGCAGCCAGAGCTCCAGGAAGGGACCCTGGAGTGAGGACAGGGAGGTGGAGCCTGAAAAGGAGCTGAGAAGGAAGAACCTGAGAGTCGGACAGCCTCCGTGTGGTAATCAAGAGTTGGACATATTTCAAGTCAAAGGGTGTGCCAGGTAGCACCTGGTCCAATGCTGCCGAGCTGTTGAGCAGGATTAGAAAAAAGTGATGATGACCTTGGCAAGGGTAGTTACAGGGAGGGAAGAGATTGAAAACCCACTGGAAACCAGGTTGTGATTAAAAAAAAAAAAAAGAAGAAAAATTTTGAGGACAGAGGAATACCCAGAACTGTCAGGAAAAAAATCTATTGAGGGAGCTGAAGGCAAATCCCAAATTGAAGAGATTCCAATCCTGGCTAAATGTCAGAATCATCCAAGGAGCTTAAGAATATATATGTTTCCTGGTCCCCTCTAAGATCTACTGAATTAGGAGGGGTGGAAATTGGAATTTATACATTATTATTTTTATCATCATTAGTTTTGAACTTGGTTTTTCCTGGGGCTGGTTCAGTCGCTAAGTCGTGCCTGACTCTTTGTGACCCCATGGACTGTAGCCAGCAAGGCTCCTCTGTCCATGGGATTTTCCAGGCAAGAATACTGAAGTGGGTTGCCATTTCCTTCTCCAGGGGATCTTTCTGACCCAGGGATGGAACCTGGGTCTCCTGCATGGCAGGCGGATTCTTTACCAACTGAGTTACCAGGGAAGCCATTGGTTTTTCCTAATTGAATCTAGATTGGCTTTTTAAAAATCTGTTTATTTCTTTTTGCTTGCCCTGGGTCTTTGTTGCTGCGTGGGGGCTTTTTCCAATGGCTGCACTGGCTTCTGGTGCAGTCTTCTCACTGAGGTGACTTTTCTTTTGCAGAGCACGGGCTCTAGGTGCATGGGCTTCAGTAGTTGCAGCATGCAGGTTCAGTAGTTGTGGCACTCAGGTTCAGTTGCTCCACAGCATGTGGAATCATCCCGTGCCAGGGATCGAACCCGTGTCCCCTGCATTGGCAGGGAGTCTCCATTTAGACTCAAATCCAAACTGTTTTAAAAGATCCTTGGGTAATTCTGGTATAGCCAATTAGAGCAGAAGGTGAGCAAGGCAGGAATGTTTCTCTTGGTTTGAAAAAAAAAAGGAAAAAAAAAATTTATAAACCTACTTATAAATTTATAAACCTACCTATAAACTTTTTGGTAGAACTTTCAAATTTTATCTCCCCTAAATTTTTCTTTTACATTTAGAGCTTTCTGTCACGTGTCTTTTGATGAACTGTGTCAGAACACAAAATGAATATTCACAGAAAAACTCAGAAGCAGGTAACCCTGCTTGGGCATCCTGCTCTTTTTCATGGATATGTCTGCTCCTGATTTTATACTGCATACAATTAGATGTATTTTTTTCTGCCATTGAAATTATTTTTTGCACTTAATAGTGGCGTTGTTTTTTAGCAGTTTTGACAGCGTTATGCAAATTGCCATCAGAAGGGGTTTGAGAATTGTTAAAAAGAGCCCTGAAATCTTTCTCTCTCTCCTGTTTCCTGTCTCTCCCCCTTTCTCTTCTCTCCTCCACTTTTTTTTTCTCTCTCTCTCTGCTCAGGTAAGCAATTTCCTCAAGGGAGGAAGATCTGAAAGTTAAATTCCTGTCCCCCTTGAATTAAGTTGACTGGAAGAAAATCCCCAAACAGGAGTAATCTGATATGTCTGGAAGAAGCAGGAAAAACAACGTTTAAACTAGGAGCTTCCCTCAAAGAAGCCTTTATTAACAACGTCTGTGTGCATCCCTTCACAGCTCTCAGTGCACCCCCATGTCTGTCACTGTGTTTGATGTGATATCAATCCTGGGAGAAACAATGTTCTTATCAACTTCCCCCCATTGAAAAAAAAAAAAAGGAGATGAATAAACAGAGGCTTAAAAGGGCCCTGGTAGCTCAGAGGTTAAAGCGTCTGCCTCCAATGTAGGAGACCTGGGTTCGATCCCTGGGTCTGGAAGATCCCCTGGAGAAGGAAATGGCAACTCACTCCAGTATTCTTGCTTGGAGAATTCCATGGACGGAGGAGCCTGTAAGCTACAGTCCATGGGGTCCAGAATCGGACACAACTGAGCGACTTCACTTTCACTTTCCTAAAAGGGTTAATACAGTTCCCAGGGTCCTTCAGGTAGAAAAGTAGAAACTTCCAAGTGACTTGTTCAGAATCACAGAGTGCAAAAGTGAATGAATGTAGCAAAGAGAGGGAGCAAACTACTGATACATCCAACAGTTTGGGTGACCCTCCAGGGAAAGACTGAGTGAAAAAAGCCAACCCCAGAAGGTTGTGTACTCTGTGATTCCATTTACAAAAAATGTTTGAAATGATGGAAGTTTAGCAACACACTAGTGGTTGCCAGGGTTTGGATATGGTCTAAGGAGGCAGGGCAGGAGGAGAAGGGTGTGGTTGTAACAAAGCAACACAAGGGATCTTTGTGGATATGGAACTGTTCAGTATCTAAACTGAGATGGTGGATACCTGAACCTACACGTGTGATACAAGTGCACAGGTCCAAATTCACACACACACACACACCTGAGCACAAGCAAAACTGGAGAAATCTGAGTAACAGATTACTTCAATGTCAACCTCCTGGTTGTGATACTGTACTTTGGTTTTGCAAAATATTACTACTGGGAGAAACTAGATAAAGGGCACGCTAGATCCCTACTTAATTTCTTACAACCACATATGAATCTCTAATTATCTCAATAAAAACTTCAATTAAGAAACAATGAAATGAGTCAGGGTGTCTCCCTGGCTCTCTAGCCTGCGTGTTCTTTACCTTCCCCAAGTGTGGTGAAGGGAGATATGGCCTTACTCTTGGAATCCCCAGCCTTTTGACTCAATGCCCTTTGAGCGGCTGAGTTAGAGATGGGGTATATCCAACTGGAAACTATTGTTAAATCAAGCAAGGGGATGGTTTCCCTAAATAGTTAAACTTAGTAACAAGGATTTACTGTATAGCATGGGGAACTATATTCAGGAGTTTGTAATAAACTATAATGGAAAAGGATTTTTTAAAGAATATAGCTATATACATACATACACAAGTGTAGCAAAATCTGCTGTACACTTGAAACAAGCAAAGTTGTAAATCAACCGTGCTTCAATTAAAAATAATAATTTAATAGAAAAAAAATTAACTCCCAAGGTGTTTCCTACACGGAAAACCAGGAGTTAGATTTTATACTCAGCATTACGACATTTAAATTTTCCTGAGTTAGCTATTCCAACACATGCACCTTGAGTTTTCCCTGACTTTGGGGGCCCAGCTACATATAGTTGACAGAGTTAAGCATAGAAAGGGGAGAACAGGATGGAGCCCTAGCTCTTGAGGGGCTGGGTGGGGTGGGGACAACTGGAGGGAACAGTGACACTCTCTAACTGATTATTTGTGTGACAAGCAGAAGCCGAGGGTTGGTCTCTGGCCAAAAGGGCTGGAACAGGTTGATCACTGTTTCCATGTGTCAGACTTTATTTGCCCTTTTCCTTCTCTCATTACATGAATTTAACTTCTTTTCTGTCTCCTCTCCCCACCCCACATTCTTGCCTGTCTCTTTCTCTTGATTTTTGATTTTCCTTTTTTTTTTGCTTGCTACATTTTTCTACTATGGTCACATTTTAATTAACACACAATTTAAAAATATTATCCCTCCCCCCCCCAAAAAAAAAAAAAAAATCACAGGAGAGTCACTGAAGCCTGGTACCGTTCTTGCTCTGAGGTCAGGACTGCAGCTCCAGTCCAGAGTGGTCCCCACGTGAAACAGCTTCCTGACAAAAATGTGCTTGGTCATGGGGAAGAACACCTGAGTTAGTCTGGGCCACAGCACGGAACTGGCCACTTGCCCTAGAGCAGTTTGTTTTCTCACCTACTAAACAAAAGGCATGCACTCAAAACTTCCTCTCTGAAATCCCTTTCAGTTTTGTCTGAGTCTGAAGAAACAAGCCTTGCTGACTAGGAGGGGTGGAATGCTGAGAAAAGACAGTCAAACGTAGGTGGAGGATAGGGTGGTAGACGTTCACTTTATGTGGAGTCTTTCCCAGAGGCTGAGTGTTCCTATGGGCCAGGAAGTTATGACCAAACCACGTGCCATCCACCCAGGGCTGAGCAGACCAACGCTGTCATTACACCTAGGCCTTAATGGCGGGGAAGACCGGTAGGCTTTGGAACTCTAATGGGCCACTGTAGGCGGGAAAGACCTGGAGGCATTGGACCACTAATCAAGAGAGGAGGAGGGATCTGACCTGTGCAGAATGACTCTCAAGCTAGGAAAGAGAGGTGATTCATTTTATGCATCTAGGCATAAGTTTGGGTGGGGCGATGCAAACAATGGCAGGGCGAAGGAAGAACTGGCTCTCCTTAGGGACAGAGGGAAGAACAGAAAACAGAAAGTCAACTAGTGGGAAACGCTGAGTAAGGAGGAACGGCTCTTCCCGAGGCTGATTCCCATGGCAACAGCAACCTCCAAGCCCCGGCCCTCACAGCTTAGGAGCAAAGTGGAGGGGAAACTGGTCGTTGGGGCAGGATACATAAACATTTACTGTGCTGTTCGTGTGTGCCAGGCGCTCTCATGGGTGTTACCTCATTTAATCTTCACAGCGGTTCCACAAAGTCATAGTGTCTGTATTTTACACCGGAAGAAACTAACACTCGAGGAGGTTAGGTCACAAACTAGGACCTTGGGCAGGGCCAGCGCTGACGTTGGGTCTGTCTGAGTCCCAGGTCTGAGTTCTTCCCCAGGGAAGAGCCTACTTCTTTTCAGGTTCTTTTCAGCCCCTCCAGAGCCACCATCTGCTCTGAGGTTGCTCGTCTCACCCTGCCACTGACCATACTTCAGTTCAGTCGCTCAGTCGTGTCCAACTCTCTGGGACCCCATGAACTGCAGCACATCAGGCCTCCCTGTCCATCACCAACTCCCGGAGTTTACTCAAATTCATGTCCATTGAGTCGGTGATGCCATCCAACCATCTCATCCTCTGTCATCCCCTTCTCCTCCCACCTTCAATCTTTTCCAGCATCGGGGTCTTTTCAAATGAGTTAGCTCTTTGCATCAGGTGGCCAAAGTATTGGAGTTTCAGCTTCAACATCAGTCCTTCCAATGAATACCTAGCACTGATCTCCTTTAGGATGGACTGGTTGGATCTCCTTGCAGTCCAAGGGACTCTCAAGAGTCTTCTCCAACACCACAGTTCAAAAGCATCAATTCTTCAGCACTCAGCTTTCTTTATACTCCAAATCTAACATCCATACATGACTACTGGAAAACCATAGCCTTGACTAGATGGACCTTTGTTGGCAAAGTAATGTCTCTGTTTTTTAATATGCGATCTGGGTTGGCCATAACTTTTCTTCCAAGGAGTAAGCATCTTTTAATTTCCTGACTGCGATCATCTGCAGTGATTTTGGAGCCCCAAAAAATAAAGTCAGCCACTTAATATCGGAAGATATTAAGAAGAGGTGGCAAGAATACACAGAAGAACTGTACAAAAAAGATCTTCATGACCCAGTTAATCACGATGGTGTGATCACTCACCTAGAACTAAACATCCTGGAATGTGAAGTCAAGTGGGCCTTAGAAAGCATCACTACGAACAAAGCTAGTGGAGGTGATGGAATTCCAGTTGAGCTATTTCACATCCTGAAAGAAGATGCTGTGAAAGTGCTGCACTCAATTTGCCAGCAAATTTGGAAAACTCAGCAGTGGCCACAGGACTGGAAAAGGTCAGTTTTCATTCCAATCCCAAAGAAAGGCAATGCCAAAGAATGTTCAAACTACCGCACAATTGCACTCGTCTCACACGCTAGTAAAGTAATGCTCAAAATTCTCCAAGCCAGGCTTTACAATATATGAACCGTGAACTTCCAGATGTTCAAGCTGGTTTTAGAAAAGGCAGAGGAACCAGAGATCAAATTGCCAACATCCGCTGGATCATCGACAAAGCAAGAGAGTTCCAGAAAAACATCTATTTCTGCTTTACTGACTATGCCACAGCCTTTGACTGACCATACTTGCTCATACACTATTGACAGCTCTAAGAACGCCGTGTTATCTGGCAGTGGGCAGGGAGCTGGGGCCCAGATTTTGAGTCAGAAAACCATGAATTTGAATCCTGACTCTGCTAACTTGGTGCCCTGTGGGCTAAACTTTATTAAGCTTCAACTTTCATTTCTGTAAAGTGGGAATAATGATACTAAAGTCCTAGAGTTGTTTTGAGAATTCTATGTAAAAGTAATGAGAAGCTCAATGCTTGCCACCCTGTCAATGCTTCATAAATGATGGCTATTAAATTACATTAGCATGAGCTTAAACTGTGGTTCTCAGGTTTGGCTACACATCAGAATCACCTGGGGAGCTCTGGAAACATGGAGGCCTGGGCTGGCTCCACCCCTAGAGATTCTGGTTTCATAGGTCCAAGATGCAGTCTGGGGTTGGGAGTTTTACAGACTCACCAGGTGATTTTCCTGTGGTTCTCAAGACTTCGGAGCATGCTTTAAGATCAGCTGGAGGACGTGTTGAACCACAGTTGATTGGGCCCCATCCCCAGCTTGTATGTCTGAAATCTTAAATCTTTTAGACAACCTCCAAGCTTTCCAGCTTCCTTAATGAAAATAACATTTTTATTGACCCGCTATTTTGTGCGGTTTTATTGATTGATTAAGTATTTTGTGCAGACTTTATACTACAGGTAGTGTATCTTATTTAATCCTCACAACAATCCTATAAGTATTTTTCACTTTACAAATGAGGAATGTGAGGGACTTTCCCTGGTGGTCCGGTGGTTAAGACTCTGCACTTCCACTGTGGAGGCAGGGGTTCCATCCTGGTCAGGGAAATAAGATACCACATGGCATCAAGCAGCCAAGAAAGGCCCATGAAACAGACAAAAGCAAATGAGGAACCGGAGTCTCTGAGTCTTCGAGAGGGTTGGGTGCTTTGTTCAAGACCCCAAGCTGCTCGGTGGACAGAGCCAGTTTGGACCTCGAGAGCATCCTCTTTTTTAAAAAATAATTCTATTTATTTACTCGGCTGCATTATTTTAGTTGCAGCACATGGGATCCTTGTTTCGCCATGTGGGATCTTTCATTGTGGCTGCAGGCTCTCTAGAGTTGTGGTTCACGGGCTTAGTCATCCTGTGGCATGTGGGATCTTGGTTCCCTGACTAAGGATCAAACTGATACCTCCCTGCATGCAGGGCAGGTTCTTTTTTTTTCTTAATATTTTTTTTTTCTCTTTTTTTTCTTCTTCTTAATATTTTTAAACAATTTATTTATTTTTGGCTGCTCTGGATCTTTGTTACTGTGCATGGACTTTCTCTGGTTGTGAGACCTGGAATCGAGACTGTGTCCCCTGAAGTAGCAGGTGGATTCCTGTCCACTATACCACCAGAGAAGACCCTCATCTGTGATTTTTTTGATGTTGTTGCTCAGTATATGGGTTTATTTTTCATTACATTTTTACTTGTTTCCACGTTATCCAACCCACTATAGCAGTCAGGTGGTAGGACAGGGACAAAGAGGATCCTAGAGCTGAACAAAGAAAGGAAGGGTGGCGTTCCCTGGTGGTCTAGTGGCTAGGATTCGCTGCTTTCACTGCCATGGCCTGAGTTCAATTCCTGGTCAGGAAACTGTCCCACAAGCTGTATGGCCAAAATTTAAAAAAAAAAAAGAAGAAGGGGCTTAGTTGTTAAGTAAGGCTCTGCCCTCTGTCTCTGCCCTTCATAATTGATGGTATCACTAAGGAATATGATCTGGAATGGATTCGTCTTGGGTGCAAAGGGGAATCAGGCCACACCTGCAAAGATGGCCACACAGTGGCAGGGCGGATTCTTCACTCCTGGACAACCAGGAGGTCCCTGCATCCTCTTAATCAATTCCCCTTAGGCCCCCTTTTCCTCCTAATGCCACTCTTCTTCAATCTTACTGAGAACCACAAGCCTTGGCCTCCTGTCTCTCCCAGTCTCTCGCGCATCATCCTTCCATTCTTCAACCAAGGATGGAGCCTCAGGATCTGCATTTCTAACACATTCCCAAGGACGCTTGGGACGCTGCTGGTCTGGGGGACCACACGCTGAGAACCACCGGCCTAGAAGAAGTGGAGAGGAGACTGAAAGGTGGGAAAGCACTTGTTTTAAAATCCTGCACCCAGGAATCGTGGTCGAGTCTCCAGAGATTCACAAACCATTTGCTTCCGAGAGCAGCAACAGGGTCCGAGTCTGGGGTTCCTCACCTGCTGAAGGAGGCTGTTTAGAGTTGTTGGGAGATTTGGTTAAAAGTGCCCGGGCAGGCTCCCCTGGGGGTGCAGAGGTGAAGAATCCGACTGCCAAAGCACAGGTTTTGGGTTCGGTCCCGGGTTCAGGAAGATCCCACGTGCAGTGGGACAGCTATGCCCATGCCCCACAGTCACTGAGCCCATGAACCCAGAGCCTGTGCTCCACAACCAGAGAAGCTGCTGCGATGCAAAGGCTGAGGGCTGCAACTAGGGAGGAGCCCCCACTCACAGCAACTAGAGAAAGCCCACGTGCAGCATCGAAGATCCAGAGCAGTCGAAAACTAATTAATTTTCAAGTTTTCATTTAAAAAAGCGCCTAGGATCTGTGCCACTGAGTGGGCAGCCAACATCTAATCTTACACTTAGCAGAAGAGCTACCTTTGCCTTAAGACTTAAGAGAACAGGTAGTCCCATTAGGAAAGGAAACATTCTCACAAATTCTTCACACCTTGCTAGACACAACTGCCTGCCCTCTGCACAGTTGTTCCTCGATGGCCCCACTCAGGGAGTCAAGTACCACGGCTTTCTCGCTCTCAGACTCTGCACAACAACATATTATCCCTCTCTGGAATATCTGCAATTTAAAAGAAGCTGATCTGTAGGATAGAACTAATAAAAATGCCTTTCAGCGGGGAGGAAGACCCTGAGTTAGAAGCTATGGAGCTACCACCTTCCAGGTCCTTCTCCTTGTCCAGTTTCGTTGTTAATTTAACAGCACTCTAGGATCTAGACACGAGCTGACCTGGTCTGAGTAGAGTTTTAGCGCGGTCACTGGAGGGGGGGGAGGATGGATTTAAGACGGCAACCCTGGAGCCAGTGAGACCTGCTCAGAGGGTTTGCACAGGGCAAAAAGAAGGCAGCCAGGGAGCAGAGGCACTGGGCATGTGACTTTAAGGAACAAGAATCTGCCGGCCTTGTGATACATTGAGTATGGAGGCTGATGGGGAAGAAGTCTAACACGATGCAGGATTCTGACTCCCGGATGGGAGTTTAGAAAGAGGAGTGGGTTTTGCTATTGCTAAGTCACTTCAGTCGTGTCCAACTCTATGCGACCCCATAGACAGCAGCCCACCAGGCTCTCCCATCCCTGGGATTCTCCAGTCAAGAACACTGGAGTGGTTTGCCATTTCCTTCTCCAATGCATGAAAGTGAAAAGTGAAAGTGAAGTCGCTCAGTCATGTCCGACTCTTAGCGACCCCATGGACTGCAGCCTTCCAGGCTCCTCCATCCATGGGATTTTCCAGGCAAGAGTACTGGAGTGGGGTGCCATTGCCTTCTCCGAGGAGTGGGTTTACAGATAGAGAAAAGAATACTTGTTTTGGGAGACGTGCAATTGTTTTCATGTGTTTGGAACAGCTGAGTTGAAGTATCAAGTAGTTAACAGTTATTGATCAAAACAGATACTGGCGGGACTTCCCTGGCAGTCCAGTGGATAAGAATCTGCCTTGCAATACACGGGACACTGGTTCGATCCCTAGTCTGGGAAGATTCCACATGCCTCAGAGCAATTAAGCCCATGCACAGTAACTAGAGAGGCTGGGTGCCACAATAAAATATCCCGCATGAAGCAACTAAGACTGGATGCAGCCAAATAAATTAAATAAATAAGCATTTTAAAAATAGATACTGTAATCAGTGCTTCACAAGCCTTATTTCTCGAGTCTTTCGGAGACAGGCTTCCCTTTCAGAGAGGCAAAGAATTCATTGATAAGTTAAATAGTTTAAGGTGGGTGATAGAATTGAGGATATTAGCACTAGGAGAAGAGGGCTGCCCTGAGGGCCTGGGACTTGGGAATGGAGCAGGAGAGAAAGAAGGTGGGAAATGCGCATTCAGAGACGAGAAATCTGCCAAGGCCACCAAGAAGCCCAGAGAGGTAGGAGGAAGACTGGGAGAGATGACTCTCTGAAAAGCCACACAAAAGGAAGTGACACAGCCAGTGAAGGACAAAGTGCCAGATAGGAGAAAAGACAGAGCCGCGGTGGTGGGACTTAGCAGCTTCCCATGATCGTCACCCGGGTAAGTTTCATCATCCTGTGGGGACCTAAAGCCAGAGGATTATTGCAGCGTTGCAAGGACACAGAAGAAAGGAAGAGGAGAAAGATACTCAGTTCTTTTTTGAGGCAGGGTGACTGAAGAGGAAAGAGCAAAGGCTCTATCCAGATGAGAGTCCAAGAAAAGTTTTCCTTAATGAGAGGGCAAACTGTATTATCAAACAGTTTTAAAATATCTATGCATCTTTGTAACCACCTAAACTTTTAATTTATGAAGTCGTTCAAACATACAGAAAAGTGTAATGATATAATGAACCTCCTCGCCCAGACAGATTTTATTTTCTTGGGCTCCAAAATCACTGTGGATGGTGCCTGCAGCCATGAAATTGAAAGTCGCTTGCTCCTTGGAAAAGCTGTGATGAGAACAGTGTGGAGATTCCTTAAAAAACTGGAAATAGAACTGCCTTACAACCCAGCAATCCCACTGCTGGGCAAACACCCTGAGGAAACCAGAATTGAAAGAGACGCATGTATCCCAAAGTTCATCGCAACACTATTTACAATAGTTAAGACATGGCAGTGACCTGATGTCCGTTGGCAGATTAATGGGTAAGGAAGTTGTGATACATATATACAACGGATTATCACTCAGCTATAAAAAGGAACGCATTTGAGTCAGTTCTAATGAGGTGAATGAACCCAAAGCCTATTATACAGAGTGAAGTAAGTCAGAAAGAGAAAGACAAATACTGTATATTAAAGCATATATATGGAATTTAGAGAGACAGTACCAACAATCCTACATGTAGGGCATTAAAGGAGACACAGATATAAAGAACAGATTTTTAGACTCATTAGAAGGCGAGGGTGTGATGACTTGAGAGAATAGCATTGAAACATGTACATTACTGCATATAAAACAGATGGCCAGTGCAACTTCCATGCATAAAGCAGGGCACCCAAAGCCAGTGCTCTGGGACAACCCAGAGAGATGGCGTGGGGAGGGAGGTGGGAGGGAGGTTCAGGATGGGGGGACACATGTATACCTGTGCCTGATTCACGTTGATGTCTGGCAAAAACCATCACAATATTATAATTATCCTCCAATTAATATAAATTAATTTGAAAAAAAGAAAATCTATTACAAACCTAGACAGCATATTAAAAAGCAGAGACATTATTTTGCCAACAAAGGTCCATCTAGTCAAAGCTATGGTTTTTCCGGTAGTCATGTATGAATGTGAGAGTTTGAGAGTTGGACCATACAGAAAACTGAGAGCCAAAGAATTGATGCTTTTGAACTGTGGTGTTGAAGACTCTTGAGAGTCCCTTGGACTGCAAGGAGATCCAACCAGTCCACCCTAAAGGAGATCAGTCCTGAATATTCATTGGAAGGACTGATGCTGAAGCTGAAACTCAAATACTCTAGAAAAGACCCTGATGCTGAGAAAGATTGAAGGCAGGAGAAGAAGGGGATGACAGAGGATGAGATGGTTGAATGGCATCACTGACTCAATGGACATGAGTTTGAGCAAGGTCCAGGAGCTGGTGATGGACAGGGAGGCCTGGCGTGCTGCAGTCCATGGGGTCGCAAAGAGTCAGACATGACTGAGCAACTGAACTGAACTGAACTGAATCAGAGGGTACAAATCTTCAGTTATAAAATATGTAAGTTCTCGAAACCTAATTTAAAGCTTGGTGACTATAGTTAGCAATTTATACTTGAAATTTACTAAGAGAGTCGATCTCAAATTGTCTTACCACCCCCAGCGACCCCCTCCATGCACACCCAAGCTCGCATGATAACCACGTGAAGTGATGGCTATGTTAATTTGCTTGTGGTATCATTTCACAATGTACAGGCATACTTCGCTCATTTTATTGTAGTTGGCAGATACTGTATATTAATACGTTACAGACTGAAAGTTTGTGGAAACTGCATCAAACAAGTCTATTGGCACCATTTTTCCAACAGCATTTGCTCACTTCTTGTCTCTGTGTCACATTCTGTTAATCACCACATTTCAAACTTTTTCTTGTTTATTTCTCTACTGCTGTGCACAAGCGTCTCACGGTGGTGGCTCCTCTTGTTGCGGAGCACAGGCTCTAGGTGCGTGGGCTCAGGAGTTGTGGTGCACAGGCTTCATTGCCCTGCAGCACGTGGGGTCTTCCCAGACCGGGAATTGGACAATGCCCCTGCATTGGTAGGCGGATTCTTGAACACTGGACCACCAGGGAAGTCCCAAACTTTTTTGTTATTATTATTTTTGTTATGGTGATCTTTGATGCTACTACTATGACTTACTGAAGGCTTAGATGATAGCATTTTTAGCAGTAAAGGTTTTTTTGTTCTTGTGTTGTTTGCAGGATCATAGTTTCCTGATCAGGGATCAAACCCAGGCCCTTGGCAGTAAAAACGCTGAGTCCTAACCACTAGACTGCCAGGGAATTCCCCAGCAATGAAGTATTTTTTAATTAAAGTATGCATCTTGTTTTTTTAGACATAATACTATTGCATACATAATGAAAACCACAGTAGAATATAAACATAATTTTTACACTGGGAAATGAAAAAAATTCTTATTTATATTGATTATGGTTTTTACATTAATAATTACTTACTTGGAAAATAGTTATTAGGTGCTGGTATTAAAAATGATTGATGACTCATTGGTTTATATGTTGCAGTGTCTTCATTTACCATTAATTTTACTAATTTTTACCTCATTTTGGATTACTGTTTAACAGAGATACTGGGTTATCTGTTTGTTTGAGTGAGATATTTATGGCTGTGGAAATGTTTGCCCCAATAAAAGTCTCCTGGAATGCTGCAATATTCACTTTATTGTGGTGATCTGGAATTGAACCCACAATGTTTTTGAGGTCTGCCTGGTGCATTTGTATTTCAAGACATCATGTTGTACACCTTAAATACATACAATTCTATTTATTAATCATACTTCAATAAATCTGGAAAAACAAAAATAATACATTCATTGGATAAAATAGGTAAAATATGCCATCTTTTGTTTTTGGCTTGCAGGATCTCAGTTCCCCGACCAGGGATTGAACCCAGGTCATGGCAGTGAACTCCCAGCATCCTAACCACTAGGCCACCAGTGAACTCCCAGCCTCCATCTTTTCTTAAATTATATTGTAATGTAACATATGTAATGGAATATGGAGTTTGTCCAGTTTTTTTATTATTTAGTTTTTTGTCTGCCTGGTTCTCCATTGCTGTACGGACTTTTCTCCGGTTGCAGCAAGTGGGGGCTGCTGTCCAGTTACAGTGTGCTGGCTTCTCACTGCAGCGGTTTCTCTTTGGTGGAACACCGGCGCTAGAGCTCAGGCTCGCTAGCCGTGGTTACATAGGCTTAGTTGCTCTGAGGCACGTGCGATCTTCCAGAATCAGGGATCAAACCAGTGTCTCCTGCATTGGCAGGTGGAGTCTTTAACACTGAGCCAACCGGGAAGCCCTGTACAGTTTTTAAAAGTTTAGAAAAGTCTTCTCAGAGTCTTTTGAGTCAAGTGACCATTTTTTCCCCAATCTTCACTGATTTTTACCAATTTTAGTCACTGGAAGTCAAAGTCATGTCTGACTCTTTGTGACCCATGGACTAGTCCATGGAATTCTCCAGGACAGAAAACTGGAGTGGGTAGCTGTTCCCTTCTCCAGGGGATCTTCCCAACCCAGGGATTGAACCTAGATCTCCTGCATTGCAGGTGGATTCTTTACCAGCTGAGCCACCAGGGAAGCCCAAGAATCCTGGAGTGGGTGGCCTATCCCTTCTCCAGCGGGTCTTCCCGACTCAGGAATCTAGCCCAGGTCTCCTGCATTGTAGGCAGATTCTTTACCAGCTGAGCTATCAGGGAAGCATCTGAGGGCTACCCTGGTGACTCAGATAGTAAAGCGTCTGCCTGCGAATGTGGGAGACCTGGGTTCAATCCCTGGGTCAGGAAGATCCCCTGGAGAAGGAAATGGCAACCCACTCCAGTATTCTTGCCTGGAAAATTCCGTAGACAGAGGAGCCTGGTGGGCTACAGTCCATGGGGTCGCAAAGAGAGACTGAGCGACTTCACTTTTAGTCACTGTAAGAAAAAAATCAATCAGAAATATTTTAAGTAAAAGAGAAATCTTCAAATCTTAGAAATTAGAGATAAACACTATTACTAGTTTCACATACTTTATCCTCCTAAATCTTTAGAAAAATTTAAAATTATATTATACACATATACCTTTTGTGATCTGTCTTCTTTTATCAATAGATTTTGCCTTATGTCAATACATAGAAAATTATCCTATTTCTATAGCATATCAAATTTCTAAAATTTTATTATTAAAAACAATCTATGATAATATTGTAAATTAACTATACTTCAGTTTTTAAAATCTTTTGAATTATCATTAAAAATATTTGTGATGAACAATCTTTCTCTCCTTGTAACATTCATATTTAAACATTTAGTAAATAAAGTATTATTATTATTATTAATCATTATTGATTAAAGAATAATGAAATATTCACCCTCTTCACCCCCCAAAAAAACTCTCAGTATTTCAAAATGTTACTCCAGAAAAGCTCTACTACTTACACTCACAGGATGAGTACATGGAATGGTGGCTTGTCTGTTTTCTGCGAATCATTTCGTAAGTACCTACTGCTTTCTCTGCTGTGTAGATCTGCACGGGTTCTCCTTGGCCACCTTGATTTGGTAACCTTACACTATTACAGGCAGTTATCCTCTTCTACTTCTTTTGCAGCTGGTGTTGTTCAGTCGCTAAATCATGTCTCTTTGCAACCCCAAGAACTGCTGCATGCCAAACTTCCCTTTCCTCCACTATCTCCCAGAGTTTGCTCAAATTCATGTCCCCTGAGTCAGTGATGCTATCCAACCATCTCATCCTCTGTCGTCCCCTTCTCCTCCTGCCCTCAATCTTTCCCAGCATCAGGGTCTTTTCCAATGAGTCAATTCTTGCCATCAGGTGGCCAATGTATTGGAACTTTAGCTTCTGCATCAGTCCTTCCAATGAATATTCAGGGTTGATTTTCTTTAGGATGGACTGGTTTGATCTCCTTGCAGTCCAAGGGGCTCTCAAGAGTCTTTTCCAGCACCACAATTAGAAAGCATCAATTCTTTAGCACACAACCCTATTTATAGTCCAAGTCTCACATCCATACATGACTACTGGAAAAACTACTCGTTCTTTAGCACACTTTATAAACTTCTAGCTTAAAATAACATTTCTGCCATTGAAACATATGTTTGAGTTTGAAACATATATCACTTTTTCTTGTCCATGATTTTGTTAATTTGAATTTTCTTTTTATTAACTGAGCTAGTAGTTTCAAAATTTTTTCCAAGGCATACTGTTCGCCATCACTTATATAAAGGCAAAATAATAGAATTGTTAGGCAAACCAATATAGTTCTTTAAAAATTAAAATTCATTTTTCAAATCCCTAATTTTATATAAAATATGGCAAAATGTTAAGGTATGGCTGAAATGGACTGTAAGTGAAACAGATACTTTGTTTTTATCATGTTTAGCCCATTAATTCATCATTAATTTCTTAAACTTTTTTAACGAATGTTTTATTTATTTATTTTTGGCTGCCCTGGGTCTTGATCGCTGCCCTCGGGCTTTCTCTAGTTGCGGTAAGCAGGGGCTGCCTCCCGTGCCGGTGCGCGGGTTTCTCGCTGCCCTCGGGCTTTCTCGCTGCCCTCGGGCTTTCTCGCTGCCCTCGGGCTTTCTCGCTGCCCTCGGGCTTTCTCTAGTTGCGGTAAGCAGGGGCTGCCTCCCGTGCCGGTGCGCGGGTTTCTCGCTGTCCTCGGGCTTTCTCTAGTTGCCGTAAGCAGGGGCTGCCTCCCGTGCCGGTGCGCGGGTTTCTTGCTGCGGTAGCTTCTCTTCTTGTGGAGCACAGGCTTGGCGCTTGGCCTCAGGCGTCTTGGTGCACAGGCTGAGTTGCCCCGAAGCCTCTGGCATGGGCCAGGGATCAAACTCAAGTCCCCTGCACTGGCGGGTGGACTCTTTAACCACTGGACAACCAGGGACGCCCCTATGAATATTTTAAGAAATTATTAAAGAGCAAAGAGGGTTTCTTCTAAATACTTAGTATCTGATAAGTACCTTATATTTTGTTGTGTTCTTGTTTAGGAAGCTGGTATTTTCATGGCTTTATGACTTGGGTTTTATTTAAGAGACTGTATGTATACATACCCATGCACACACATTACACATACATGTATGAATGTATTTATTTCAAAAGACACTGCACTAAAAACATATTTAAATTTTTGTTTTGTCACCGTCTAGAATATCAAATGGGGCTTCCCCGGTGACTCAGCGGTAACGAATCTGCCTGCAATGCAGGAGCCGCTGGTTCGATTCCTGAGTTGGGAATATTTGCTGGAAGAGGACACGGCAACCCACTGCAGTATTCTTGCCTGGAGAATCCCATGGACAGAGGAGCCTGGCGGGCTATAGTCCCTAGGGTCGCACAGAGTTGGACACGACTGAAGTGACTTAACACACAAGAATATCATATATAGAAATAAAATCTTGAGATATTAACTGTATCTTTGTCCTGTAATACCAGATCACATTCCATGAATCTCACAACTACACTTACACTACACAGCTACACAATTCACCATGCAATATACACTTGCATATTCTACCAATAAGATCTTTTCACATGGAAGTCTACCATGAGTTTTCCAGTTCTGTAGTTTCTTTAGCTTTTTCAGTATGAGGAGAGTGACAAGCTAACTTTTCACTTATACTGTCCTATCATGATTCCTTTTATCTTTCACTCTGCCAGATTTCAAGTGGGCTGGGTGGCTCTGTGATCTGGCCCATCCAGGCAGGGGAAACAATGCGTGCTAAGGAAACGAGGTGCCAGCCACACACCGGGGGCAACTAAGCAGTTTGGAGGGGCTAGAGGATAAAGCGCAAAGGAAGGAGGGGAGATGGCCAAGAGAATGAGGAGGAAAAGGAGGCCAAGGCCGCAGGAAGATCAAAGAACAGCTGACTTAGGAGGAAAAGAGGCCTTGTAAAGTCTTGATTTAAGAGGACGCTCTTGGGAACCTAAACTGGCTCTATTCACATAGCAGCTGTGGGACCTTGAACAAGTCACCTAACCTGTCTGAGCCTCAGATTCCTCATCTACGCACGCGTGCTAAGTCATTTCAGTCGTGTCTGACTCTTCGTGACCCTATGGACTGTAGCCTGCCAGGCTCCTCTGTCCATGGGATTCTCCAGGCAAGGATACTGGAGTGCATTGCCATGCCTTCCTCCAGGGGATCTTCTCGACTTAGGGATTGAACCGCGTCTCTTATGTCTCAAGCGTTGGCAGGTGGGTTCTTTACCACTAGTGCCACCTGGCAAATTCTTACCTGTAAGGTGAAAAATAATCAGAGTGGTCATGGGGATAAATGAAATGTACTCCCTATAAAGCAGTTAGCATAATGTCCATAGTTGCTGATCAATAAAAATGTTATTTTCATTAAGGAAGTTGGAAAGCTTGGAGGTTGTCTAAGGTTTAAGATTTCAGATGCAGAATTACTCTTTTTTTTTTTTTTTTTGACCACACTGCGTGGCATGTGGGATCTTCGTTCTCTGACCAGGGATCAAACCCATGCCCTGTGCAGTGGAAGCAAAGAGTCTTAACCACTGGACTGCCAGGGAAGTCCCCAGAATTATTCTTAAGTATAAGTAATTGTTTCCTACACATAAGTGTTTCCTAATTTTATTTCTTAAGGAAATTTCCATATTATTACATCACTTGCCCATTATACATGTTTTCATACTGTATTTTAATTATTTGCTTCCCTAGCTGAAAGCTGGGGTGGGCCTCATTTTGGTTATGTTCTCAGTGCACCAGCCCATAGCATTTGTTGAATTGATTTTGGAAATCATTCCCACAGAGGCAGATGACTGAGGTAAAGGAGAAAGATCTCCAGGAGGGAACTTTGGGTCAGGAACTACACACTTTGCTAGAGACTTGCAGTCTACAGATTGGATTTCTCATTAACTGTGCACTTACAAGTCACACAGAAACATATTTTCACAATGCTGCCATCTGCTATGTTCATTACTTGGCTTCTTGCTGCCTATTTATAAAATTGATAATAAGCACAGTGGTGATTTATTAAAAATTTAAAAAGAGCAAACCTCTGCTGCCTTATTGTTTACACAGGCAGAGATAGCTGCCCCCTATGAAGTCAGACCTTCTTGACTGGGGAAGGGGTAATAGAAAAAGCAACTGATTAGAAGTAACAGCTGGGTTCCCAAGCTGCCTTTGCTGCTTACTACCTGTGTGAATTGAAAGAATCAGTGAACCTACCCAAATCTCACTTGTCTCAACTGCAAAATGAAAATAATACTTGTCCTATCCTTTTTCTTTTTAACAGATTTGGAAGGATTGAGAACAGGAGGAAAAGGGGACAACAGAGGATGAAATGGTTGGATGGCATCACCGACTCAATGGACATGGGTTTGGCTAAACTCCGGGAGTTAGTGAAGGACAGGGAAGCCTGGCGTGCTGCAGTCCATGGACAGAGTCACAGAGTCGGACACGACTGAGCAACTGAGCAACAAAAAACATGGAATATTGCATGTGAGATCCTTGAATACTGCATACGTGCACAGTCGATCAGTCGTGTCTGACTTTGCGACCCCAAGGCCCACCAGACTCCGCTGTCCATCTGATTTTCCAGGCAAGAATGCTGCAGTGGATTGGCATTTTCTCCTGCAGGGGTTCTTCCCCACGCAGGGATCGGAAGCATCTCTCCTGCAATCTCCTGCCTTTCAGGCATATTCTTCTACTGATGAGCTGCTGGGAAGCTCCTGAATACTGCATAGTTCTTTCTCTTTTATTTAAATGCAAGACAGTGCTGTCACACATTCACTGCAGCCTGGTTTTTTAAGCTCTTTCTAAAATGGTGCTACTAATAATGCTGTGAAAATGCTTCAGCTCAACACTGGACGCTGCGACATACATTGAGAGCAGTTTACTAACCGGCTGCCATATCCAGTGCGGCACGATATTCAGCAAAAAGTAAGTGTTTGATAAATACTTACTGAATGAAAGACAGAAGGAGTGAAGCTGGGCACGTATGTATGGAGAGTCGGTTTCTGGCTTTAAACTGCATGAAAGCAGGCAGAGTAGCTGTGTGAAGGAAGCAGACCGATCCCCTTAGGGTTTTGTGTTTTTGTTTTTTTTTTGCTGCATTGCTCTTCTTGGGTGATCTTTGCTCCCCAACCAGGGATTGAACCACACCCTCAGCAAAGAAAGTGCAGAGTCCTAACCACTGGACCACCAGGGAATTCCTACCTTAGGCTTTTTATGCAGGATTTCCAGAATGAGCTCATTGTGTGTTTCCAGAGCTCGTTGTGGCAGACAACAATGAATCTATTTCCTTTCTCAGTTTTGTTCCCATTGAAGCCATGTCCTCTGTGCCTTTGACTAATCTAAGGAGGTAGGAACAGGCATAAAGGAGAGGGGCTGAATCAGCATTTTTTTTCTGAAAATATTGTTAGTGAAACACCAGCAGTTAACAATATTTAACAACAATTAAGACTGGAACAGCGCTGCCCTTGCCACGCGTATCTAGACCGCTACCTCTCTTGTGTCTCCCGGCCTAGGGAAGTGCTACCTGCTCCAACCGTGCGCTCTCCCTTCTTCATACCTCTGCTCTGACACCAATAATCTTTCCTCCCAACTGCCTGCTCAAGTCTTAACACTTCTTTCAAAGATTTCAAAGAATTACTTACTGGATCAACAAGTATTTACTGTGTTCACTGACTATGTACAACGCGTAAGGTTCATCCTTAGTCCATAGTCTAATTCTAGTAGAGGAAGAAATACATATGGACACACTGTTTTAATGCTATATGATAAGAACTTCTTATACAACAGCTTTATTGACATACAATTCACATACCATAAAATTTTTGCTTTCACAGGGTACACTCCAGTGGTTTTCAGTGTAGCACAGAGTTGTGAAGTGCACATCACACTCTAAAGTTAGAACATTTCATTACCCTCAAAAGAAACTCCATGTCTATTAGCAGAAATCCCCGATCCCCTCTCCCTCCCAGCTCCTGGCAACCACTAAACCACCACTTTCTGTGTCTATGGATTTGTCTGTTCTGGCCATTTCTTGCAAATGGAAATACATACTATATGGCCTTTTGTGACTGGCTTCTTTTACTTACTGTAATGTTTTCAAGTTTCACCCAGGTTTACAAGCATGTATCAGTACTTCATTCTTCTTTATAGCTGAATAATATTCCATAGCAGAAATAGACCATATTTCTTACAGTTAGGTCTATGATCCATTTTGAGTTAGCTTTGGGTACAAAATAATGCAAGAGTCTAACTTCATTCTTTTGCATATGGCCATCCCATTGTCTTAGAACCACTTTTGAAAAGACTGTCTTTTCCTTTTTAAGTGGTCTTGACACGCTTGTAGAAGATCAATTAACTGTAAGTTTAAGAGCTTTTTAAAAAATTTATTGAGGTATAGTTCATTTACAATGTGTTAAATTCTACTGTACAGTTTTTTTCAGCAAAGTGATTTAGTTATACATATTTATACATTCTTTTTCATATTCTTTTCCATTATGGTTCATCACGGGATATTGAATATAGTTGGATCTTATTGTTTATCCATTCTGTACATAACACTTGCATCTGCTAATCCCGAACTCTCAACCCTTTCCTCCCCCACCCCCTCCCCCTCGTCCACCACAAATCTGTTCTCTGTGTAAGTCTGTTTCTGTTTTATAAATAAAAAGCTCATTTGTGTCATATTTTAGATTCCACGTATAAGTGTTATTATATATCTGTCTTTTTCTGTCTGGCTTATTTCACTTAGTATGATAATCTCTAGGTCATTTGCTATTGCAAATGGCATGATATCATTCTTTTTTGTGGCTGAGTAGTATTCCATTGTATACATGCACCACGTCTTCTTTATCCATTCATCTGTAGATGGACATCTAGGTTGTTTCCATGTCTTGGCTCTTGTAAAAAATGCTGCCATAAACATAGGGGTGCATGAATCTTTTCAAATTATCATTTTCTCCAGCTATCTGCCCAAGTAGTGGGATTGCAGAATCATATGGCAACTAAGAGTTTCTTTTTTGATTCTAGATTGTATTCTATTGATCTATATGTCTATCCATTTACTACATTGTCTTGGTTACTATAGCTTAGTAGTAAGTTTTGAAATTAGGAAGTGAGAGTATCAAACCATTTTCTTCTTTTTCAAAATTCTTTTAACTGTTCCAGTTCCTTCAGCCTTTAATATGAATTATAGGATCAGCCTGTGATTTTCTGCAAAAAAAAAAAAGGCCACTGGGATTTTGATTGGGATTTAATCCATATATCAATTTGAGAAGTTCTATCATCTTAACAACATTAAGTCTTCCAGTCTATAAACATGGGATGACTTACCATTTAGGTCTTCTTTAGTTTCTTCCAACAATGCTTTGTAGTTTCCAGTGTACTCATCTTATGCTTTTGTTAAGATCATTTCTAATGATTTTATTCCTGGTGATGAGACTGAATAAAATTGCTTTTTAATATCATTTTTGGGTCATTCATAGCTACTGTGTAAAAACACAATTGATTATTTTAGTATATGTGCTGCTGAAGTGGTTACTACAATTGATTTTTTTATATTAATCTTATATCCTGTAACCTTGACAGTTTTTTAATTCAATATTTTTGCATATGGATTCCTTTTGATTTTCTATTACAATATCATGCCATCTGTGAATTGTTTTATTTCTTCTTTTCCTATCTGGATGCCTTTTCCTTTTCTAATTACTTGGGCTAGAACTTTCCAGTATAATGTTGAATAGAAATGGCAAGAGCAGACATTCCAGTTTTGTTCCTAATCTTAGGGAGAAAGCATCCTGTTTTTCACCATTAAGTGTGAGGTTAGCTGTGGCTTTTTCATAGATGCTCTTTATCAAGTTGAGGAAGTTTCCTTCTGTTCTTAGTTTGTTGAGTGTTTTTATCATAAAAGGAGCTTCCCTGGTGGCTCAGACAGTAAAGAATCTGCCTGTGATGTGTGAGACCCAGGTTTGATCCCTGAGTCAGGAAGATCCCTTTAAGAAGGAAATGGCTGCCCACTCAAGTATTCTTGCCTGGAGAATTCCATGGACAGAGGAGCCTGGTGGTCATAAAAGGGTGTTGGTGGTGGTTTAGTCGCTAAGTCGTGTCCGACTCTTGTGACCCTATGGAGTAGCCTGCCGGGCTCCTCTGTCCATGGGATTCTTCAGGCAAGAATACTGGAGTGGGTTGCCATTTCCTTCCCCAGGGGATCTTCCTGACCTAGGAATCAAACCTAGGTCTCCTGCATTGCAGACAGATTCTTTACCGACTGAGCTATGAGGGAAACCCTAGTAAAGTGAGTCACTCCGTTGTGTCTGATTCTTTGTGACCCCATGGACTATACAGTCCATGGAATTCTCCAGGCCAGAATACTGCAATGGGTAGCCTTTTCTTTCTCCAAGGGGTTTCCCTGGAAGCTCAGCTGGTAAAGAACTGGCCTGCAATGCAGGAGACCTGGGTTTGATCCCTGGGTTGGGAAGACCCCCTGGAGAAGGGAAAAGGGTGTTGGATTCTTTCAAATGCTTTTCCTGTGTTAATTGTGATGATCATATGGTTCTCACCCTTTATTCTATTAATATGGTGACTTACACTGACTTTTATATATTGAGGCAAACTTACATTCCTGGAGTAAATTCCACTTGATCATAGCGTATAGTTGCTTAACATGTTGCTGGATTCAGTTTGCTATATTTTCTATATTCATAAGAGATACTGGTCTGTAGCTTTGTTTTCTTGTGATATCTTTGTCTGATTTTGGTATTAGGGTAATACTGCTATTACCAGTCAGAAAGTATTCCCTTTTTTCCATCTTTGGGAGAGTTTGTGAAGGATTAGTGTCTTCTTTACATGTTTGGTAGAACCCCCTGTGGACCATCTGGCTGGATAAGTTCTTAAATACTACATGATAGGAGGTTTGGAGAGTTTCGGGGGGCTGGAGGAGCACGTGACCAACTCTGACTAGAAGAATGGAAGCTGGAAAAAGAGGGAATAATAAGAGTTTTATTTATATAGCTGATATGTCAGGGGTAAGGAGAATGAGAGGAAAGGGGCTGGAAAGACAAGCTGGAGATCAGGAAGCAGGACATGAACATGTGTGTGATCCAGGCCCTCACCAGATATAATCTACTACTTCTATCTGGTTGATGTTGCCATTGTTTTGAGGGCAGGGGATGTAGGGAGGTTAGCTGAGGGCTTTTTATGAAAGAATAGAGCCACTGAGCAAAGGATGGTGGAAATTTAGCAAGCAGACTCTTGGTAAAGATCACACTTCAAGGGGAAGAAAGAAGTTGAAGGCTGAGTGCTGAGTAAGGAAGATGGAGAGCGGATAGAACAGGGAGACCAAGTTGGAGGATGGAGCAAGGTGAGGATAGAAAACAGGTGAGCCACGCCAGTGACCGAGGGGTTCAGAGGAGCATTCCTGTTCACAACATCTGCCCCAACATCCTGGGGCTTTCTCTGGGTCAGGGCCACGTTCTCATGGAGTCCACACCTCACCAAGCTCTTTGAACTTTGCCTCTTTTATCAGATTTCAATCTCCTTAATAGCAGAGATGATGTCCTATGTATCCATCATCTACACAGAGATTCATGAAACTCAGCAGAATGCACCCAGCAACTTCCCTGGCAGTCCAGTGGTTAAGACTCCACACTTCCAACGCAAGGAGCACAGATTTGACCCTGTTCAGGGAACTAAGATTCCACGTGTTGTATAGAACAGCTAAAAAAAGAATTCATCCATTAGAATTTCTTTGGATACATTTTTTTTTAAGGCTCACCAAAGGTCCATCTCCTATTCTTACTCGTTTCTCTTCAAAATGAACCTTTTCAAGTCCACCTCCCACCTTCTGCCCCACCACCAAAAGTGAAAGTGAAGTCGCTCAGTCGTCTCTGACTCTTTGCGACCCCATGGACTGTAGCCCACCAGGTTCCTCCATCCACGGAATTTTTCTGCAAGAATACTGGAGTGGGTTACCATTTCCTTCTCCAGGAAATCTTCCTGACCCAGGGATTGAACCCAGGTCTCCCGCATTGTAGGCAGATGCTTTACCAGCTGAGACACCAGGTAAGTCCCACCACCAAAACCCTTCTAAATTCCCAGTGTGTGAGGCACTAGTTCCAGACTCAGGCTCCAGGGAGGTAAGAAGCAGTGTGTTAGTCTCAGAGGTGGACTCCCAAGTGATGGTTCCAATCCCTAAGCTGCAGTGAAGAGCTCTCCACCAAAAATGTCTTTTCCCTACCAAAAGGGATAACCTTAACCCAAACCAGCTACACAGACATCTCCAAGTCCCATCTAGAAACCCTATCATAGTCTCAGAGGGAGCACGCTGTCTGTGTAGTCATGGACACAACAGGGAAAGAGCACTGGGTTGGGAGCCAGGAGACCTGAGCTCCTCCTACAGTCCCTGCGGCTAATTAGCTGTGTCACCCAGGTTGGGCAGGACACTTAACTTCTTGGCTGCTTGTGAAACAAGGAAGTTGGAATATAATTTACAAAAGTCTCTTTCAAGTATGAAAGCAGTAAGCTTTGATGACACACTTGGTATTTTCACTATCATGCTACTGATAACTTTTCTAGAATGTTACTTCTAATAATTCTCAAGTATAATTTATAATCCATGGTTCTCTTGTAAACAAGCAGAGGTGTCAAATGCAGATTATTTTGTAAAATTTAAGGCGTGATACTGGGCTTCCCTGGTGGCTCAGCTGGTAAAGAATCTGCCTACCATGCAGAAGACCCCCTGGAGAAGGGAAAGGCTACCTACTCGAGTATTCTGGCCTGGAGAATTCCATGGACTCTATAGTCCATGGGGCCACAGAGTTGGACACGACCGAGCGACTTTCACAAGGTGTGATATTACCAAACTGTTAAATCAGTGTACTGTAGCTTTGCTTTGGGGGCTTGTCACTGGTCGTGTACGTGGTGAACCAGCTCTTGTAGGGAGACAGGTTTGCCTTTGTGATAGTTTGCCTTTTATTTTTGAGAAAAGGTTTCTATAGTACAAAAGTGGCTCGTGTTCAGTATAGTACAGTGGCTAAACACACAGTTTCTGGAGTCAGAATCCTCAGGTATAATTTCCAACTCCGTCAGTACCACCTGCCATTTTCATCAAGTTATTCTTTACCTCCGTTGTAAAGTAGGGGTAAAAGTAGGGGTTTCCTCAGTTGTAAAGTAGGGGTAAAAAAACACACAAAACAGTAGTTTTAACTACCTGTGAGAAAAAATGAGATTATGCTCCTAATGGTAACTGGTATGTAACGTTGATTCAATAAATAAAAGCTATTTTATTGTTGTTATTTATATATGTAGGAGAAAGATCTTTTTGCTCTCTCTCCATCAACTTATAGGGAGTAGATCCAATGATTTTTTCTGTTGCCTTCCAGAATGATGAGCTGATTAATATGCTGTTTGCAGAAATGAATTCCAATTAAAATCAGATATTTTCCCTCCAGCTAAAGCAGGGACACCAGTCTGGACAATAAAGGGAGGTCCTCTTATTGGCAGCAGTTCTATTTCAGAAGCATTTATTCTTCCCTCTCAGGCCAGCAAAACTGATAGGTACCCTCACCAGATTTCTTTCCCAAGTTTTAAGCACGAACAAGTTCTACTGGTTGTTATATGCATACAAAGAGAATTTAACTATGGGAATGAAACCAGCCCTGAGGACAGTGATCAATAATTGAGTCTAGAATTTTAATACAAGAAAGTTGTTGTCTACTTGAAGTAGATAATACAGGGCAGCATTTTAAGTGTACAGTCTATCGTAGTAACCACTAAGAGCTGTATCTGAGAAGCAGAAGCATCATAGATGGATTTGAGATTTTATATTAAGAGTATATACTTTATTTCATAGCTCCAGTTCAATTTGAGAAGGGGAGCAATACAAAGTTGGCTTTTAGACTTTAAAAAATGATGTTTAGAATTACATATTTACAAATGAGATGGTAACTACAAAAACAGAAAAAGGTTGAAAGTGGACAGTAGCTGCCTCTTTGAAGCAGTAATCAGAGTTCAGGGGTATTATGTTCTTTATTATAAGCCATGTACAACTACTAGATTTACAAAGTGATATATATTACTTTGATTTAAATAAATAAATGTTAATGTTTAAAACAAGTGAGTTTTAGGAAAATCAATTTGTTGGTAATTTTCAGAAGGGGTCAAGGTAGTGGCTCCAAAACCGTAGCACGTACTTTTTTTCCAATGTGAAGTTGAATGAGACAGAAAAGGATAATGTGGTAAATTTTTCACAAAGCTGATTCATACAACTAATATGAAGATGGTCCTTTATTCTGAGATTAGTCTTTCTTTTTGGTGTTAAAATAGCCTTTCTTTTATGAAATAAAGGAGACAGTAAATGATAATTGGTTTCGTTTTCAAATACCCTTCTTGGGAATTCCCTGGCGATCCATTTGTGCTTTCACTGCTGTGGGCCCAGGTTCAATCCCTGATTGGGGAACTAAGATCTCACAAATCCTTAGCAAAATTAAAAACTGAAATGTTTTCTATGGCAGTCACCCTTCCCTCCGTTTTGACTTAATTGGTCTGCAAAATTCAGTATTTCTAGAAACCACTGAATGTGTGGGAAAGGTTAGCGCACACAGTGGACAAGTTGCAGCCGTTAGAAAGACTCCAGTTTGGACCTAGAAAGGTCACCTGAGTAATGCAGAGGGCGTGACCAAGCAGACTTCAAGGGACTTGATGAAAATGTGGACGGGGCTGGGGCGCGGCCGGGAGGGTGATGCCTGGCCTTGCCTTCTGCTCCAGCACCTTCAGTCTTCATTTCTATTGCCAGTACCTCCCATCACAGGCTCTGCACACCATGCTGCTGAGACATCTCGTTCCCTCTTCCTTATCCGCCCCTACCTCTGCCGATTTCACTTCTCTTTCTGGATTTTAATTCAAACACTGCTGCTCACTGGCCTCTTTCTGGTCTCCCTGATAGTATTTATGTCCTCTTGTGCAATCCGAGAGCACTGTGTACTTTTAGGATTGCAAATCACTGCTGCTGTGGTGCTTTTGCTTTTGTGATTATTTGCATCCCACACTTCATAGGGGCAAGGACCTTATTTGCATTTGTTTCCTATATATTGTATGTTTTCAGTGCCTAATACCTGTCTTGCCTGGTACACAGTCTGCTGTCAGTACATACTTTTTAAATAAATGACTGAACATGTCCACCAGGACTGACACTTCGTATAGACTGTTACACTCATTTAGGAATCTCTAAGTGAGAATGCACCGACATGCAAATGAAGAGATATAGTCCTGTCATAAAACTATCTCCATTGTCTCCAATGGCAGTGTCCAGCAAATAAACTGTCTCAACACCACTTTGAATAATTCAAAAAGACACAAAACAGGGCAATAATGATTTTGGGGTCTTTGGGTTATATTTTATTAGAGTAACAAGACTGGCTTTTTATCAACCAAATAGATGAGTAGGGGAAGTACCAGGAAAGCAGAGGAACTTGGGAAATAAGAGTAACAAAACTTTTTTTCCTTCCCCAAAATCTTTAAATACGCACTCCCATCAACCGACCATGACTTAAAACATAAGGTCTGCTGCTGTTCTTTCCTCTCGGAGTGGCCTTTTGGGAGATGCAGGGATGTACAGTCATCCCTTGGGGTCTGTGGGTAACTGGTTCCACCCCCCACCTCCACATACCCAAATCTGAAGGTGCTCAAGTCCCTTATATAAAATGATGATAGTATTTGTATATAATCTACAGCACATCCTCCCATTTAAACCATCTTTGTTGTTTTAGTCACTAAGTCAGAAATT
>NW_011494274.1:3616809-3620639 GCF_000754665.1 Bison bison bison | reverse complement strand
GTTAAGTAGGGCAGAAATCAGCCTGTTCCTTGTTGGTCGTTGTTCAGTCACTAAGTTGTGTCCAATTCTTTTTGACCCCAGGGACTCCAGCATGCTAGGCTCCCCTGTCCTTCACTATCTCCTGGAGTTTGCTCCAATTCATGTCCACTGAGTCAGTGACGCTTTCTAACCATCTTATCCTCTGATGCCCCTTTCTCCTCCTGCCCTCAGTCTTTCCCAGCATCAGGGTCTTTTCCAGCAAGCTGGCTCTTCACACCAGGTGGCCAAAGTATTGAAGCTTCAGCATCAACCCTTCTAATGAATAGTCAGGGTTGATTTCCTTTAGAATTGACTGGTTTGATCTCCTTGCTGTCCAAAGGACTCGAGTCTTCTCCAGCACCACAGTTTGAAACCATCTTTAGACTACTTATAATACTTAATATAATGTAAATGATATGTAAGTTGTTGTACTTTTTGAATTTTTTTCCCTAATATTTTCAGTCCTCAGTTGATTGAATCTGCCTGCAGGTGCAGAATCACAGATATGGAGGTCTGACTTGTACTCCTGAGCAAAGGACGTTGAGGCCTGGAGGGAGGAATTTCCTAACTGGCATCTTCTCCCTGGATGCCCAGTTTAAATGGATCAGTTCTGTGGTCCCCAGTGAGTGATAGCCGCTCAGTCGTGTCCAACTCTTTTCGACCCCATGGAATTCTCCAGGCAAGATTACTGGAGTGGGTTGCCATTCCTTGGTCCCCAAGGAGAAGTCATATCTTGCCCAGATTCATGACACATTTCCCCAGGTAAAGTTTTTCTGTACGTTTTCCTTCCACAGATAGTAAAATCTTATTTAACGTTTCACCCTGCCTTGATGGTGTCTTTAATCTAATCTCCGGTGAAAGCCTTTGTGGTTGTTGCCTAGAGAGAAAAGTAAAAGTGTCAGTCACTCAGTTGTGTCTGACTCTTTTGCAGCCCCATGAACCGTAGCCCACCAGGCTCCTCTGTCCATGGAATTCTCCAGGCAAGAATACCAGAGTATGTAGCCATTCCCTTCTCCAGGGGATCTTCCCAATGCAGGGACTGAACCTGGGTCTCCTGAGTTGCAGGCAGATTCTTTACTATCTGAGCCACCAGGAAAGCCCCCTCCCCAAGGGAAGGTTCCAATTTTGTAGTAAACTTCTTGGTTCTCAAGTTTTTCTTCTTTAAAGAAGACACTTCTTTACGTATTTCCTCTACCCTGAAGATCTATGAAATACACATTATCATCATGCCCAATTATATAGGTGAGAAACTGAGTCTTGGTAAGGTTAAGGAACACACCCACAGCCATGAAGGTAGCACAAGACAGGGCCAATTATTAAACCCATACTTTTTACACACAGATCATCTGTAATAATTGCCATAATGAAGGTTCAGACCAGTAATTTGTTTAAATGTGCAATGCACAGAGTAATTCATAGAAAATTATAATGTATTTCGTTATCCTGACCATCCTGACTATCCCCCTACCTTTTCACTTCAGAGAGATTGGATTTGTCCAGGGAGTATAAAATGTGATATCTTTTACAACTTTATCTGGTATAGATAACTAAGAAATATCAGTGGTTTGTGGTAGCCTCAGAACACAAGGTTTTTATAATATTTTTGATTTGCTCTTTTAAAAATGGAAATATAATTCATATACCATAATATAAACTTTTTAAACTGTACAATTCAGTAGTTTTTAGTCTATTTACATGTTTGTGCAATTATCACCACTATCTAATTCGAGAACACTTTGATTTCACTTTTAAAGGCTCTTTTCTTACAGGTACAAGAGAACCACTGAATATGTGCAAGCGAAAACTCCAAGAAAGATCTGGAGACCTCAGAGCAAGACTGGAGCCTGCAAATGCAATGCTGCTATGTAGTCTTAAAAGGGAAGCTGCATTGTAAGTAATAAGAAGATGAATCCTGGGTTAGGATTCTGAGCTTTCACTGTCAGGCCTGGGTTCAATTCCTGGTCAGGGAACTGAGATCCCACAGCCGCAGGGAAAAAAAAAAGACTGTGACGTCTAGGTACTACTGTGTCAGTGGTCAGGCCACAGAGGACACATTTGTTTTCTGTCTAGTCCAAGAGCTGCTCTCAAAGTGGTAAGAGGAGAAGGGCCCGAGGAGCGTGATGAAGATAAAGAGCAGGCAAGTAGGATTCATGATGAAACCTTTAAAGAGCTTGCAATAATTTAGCCTAGTAATGTTATTTAAGAAAACTTTAAAAGATATGAAAGGATTTTTATACAGAAAATGTGACCTTTTCTTTCTCCTTTCACTAGGGAAGACAAAACGGATTCATTCTATAGTATGGAGGATTAGGTTAACACAGCAGTCAGGAGACAGACCCTTGTTAAACAAATGACGGTGGCAGCAAACAGTCCTCTGACACTAAAAAACAGTGTTTTTATTTATTAAAAAAAAAAACCCTTTTTTTTAGGTTGCAAAGAATAGTATAATTTGTTCACTCAGATTCTACATTAACATTTTACACTTTTTCTGTATCATTCTCTTTCTCTTCATATATGTGTATATACACATGTGTGTATATATATATATATTTTTTTTTTGGTCAGAATCCTTTGAGAATAAATTATAGACAACGACTTCCCTTTATCACTAATTACTGGGTAGTTCCTAAAGCAAAGGCCATTTTCCTGTTGAATCACTGTAAGATTACAAAAGTTTGTAAATTAACTGTGATACAACACTACTATCTAATTTTCAGACCTTATTCAAATTTTTCCTTTTGTCCCAATAATGTCCTTTAGAGGGAAAAAAAAGTTTTTTTCTGGTACAGGATCCATATTCCATTGAGTTGTCATATCTTCTTAATTCTGGAACAGTTCTTCAGAAAATAATTTTAAGGTCTTTAAGAATTTTAAGAATACAGGCCAGTTACTTTTCTGCCTGTTCCTCAACTTGGGTCTCTGCTGCTTTTAACAAAGGTTCGCTTCTGTTTGGGGAGTTTTAGGCATGTCCTGAATTAAAACCATAGGTAGAGGGTTCATCTCTCACAAGGACTATTCCTATTATATATTCGAACCATTTGTAAATGGTGGGATGGACAATAAAACGTCTTTGTATTCAGAACTCAGCGTTATTGTATTACACAGTTTGCTCAGCATTACTGCATTTCACGAGTTTAATATTTTTTATTTACAATATCTTGATTTCAACAGATTTGTTTGTGAATAATTAGCACCTACTCTTTTTAAAAAACCCTTGAGATGTGAATTACCTATAAACTTCCCTTTTCATAATCTCACCGTTGCAGTCGTGGACTGTGCCGAGGCTCAGGAGACAAACGGCTGCAAAAACGGGTGGGTGTTGTTACTCGCTAAAACCTTTCAACAAATATTTGTGGAGTACTTCGTGGATGTCAAGCTTTGCTCCAAGCCCCGGGAATCAATTCTAGAACAAAGTAAGACAAAAAAACTCTTGTCTGTGTGGTTGGACGAACTAAAATTCAGATTAAAAAGACACTAAGAAATCGACTTCCTTCAAGAGGAAACAGGCAAGGCTCTGAGAAAAGGGGTTAGCTCCGAGGTTCGATCCTCACGCGCCCAACGCCGCCGATCCCCGGCGAACGCGCAGGTAATCAAGTTCTGCGTTTACCCAAAACGCACTCCTCAGATCCCGACACCAAAGGCCTGAAAGGGCGGGCGGGGCAGGACTGCCAGAGCAGTTGTAACACTTTTTCAGCAACAGTCTCCCGCCCGGTGTGTGTTGGGGGGTGGGGGGGGGGCGGGACAGGGGAGGAACTGGTTGTTCCCCCCGCGACCAGCCGCCGCCGCGCGCGTTCCGGGCCGCCGCGCGGGGG
>NW_011494274.1:3615483-3616479 GCF_000754665.1 Bison bison bison | reverse complement strand
GGCTGGTACTCAGCCCCCTCGGAGGCCCCCAAAGAGCCCGGCATTCATTCTCCCGCTCTCCCGGGGCGCGCTCTGCGGTTACCTGAGCGGCGACTCTCCACGCGGCCTCGGGCTCCTGAAACCCTCCCGCCACCTGCCCTCTCGGCCCCCGCCTCCTCCCGGGCGGCAAAGCCCTACCTCCAGCGTCCCCGGAGCATCCTGAAAGGGGCTCAGATTTGTACCTAGCGCGGGTTACTGTAGTGATTGGGGTACGGTTACCGGTTCTCCCATTATGAATCAAGGGCTGGATACTTGGAGCCGAATGAGTAATACTTCAGACGGCGTTGTGTTCCCAAAAAGAGATCGATTTCAAACATAAAACCCAACTTCATCCCCAACACTTTATCTGGAAAACGGCACAGAACCCATCACACGGCCCTCCGACAACGGGGCAGGGCGATGGAGCGGGGGCGCCGCTGAGGTGGGCGCTCAAGCTCCTGGCAGGTTTAGCGGAACGAGGGTAGGGAGATCGCTCGGGGAACTTGGCCAAATCGACACAGAAGTACAAAGGCAATGATACGAGGTGGAGGGCGGGAGATCTGAGCCACGAACTGTGCAAAGAGCTCTGCTTTGGCTTGATTTAAGAAAACATCAGGTACGGTATTCGATACATTTTATTTAGGGCCCAGGGCAAAGCAAAGGAAGTGGGCCCCTGGACCGGAGGAGGCTGCAGTCTCCAGCGAGCAGCCAGCACCGAACAAGGAGGAGCAGTTAAGGGAACAGTTGAGAGGAAAGGGCGTGGGGGTCCACGGTGCCCGAAAGTTTGTTTGGTGGCCGAGAGTCCAGCCCCCGAGACCTGCGCAACCGCGCGCGGAGATTTCACTCCCCAAGGTGGGCAGTGAGTGACTCGGGAAAGGAGGAGCGTGCGCCCCGAGAAGGGGAGGGCCGGAAAGCTTTCGCCGGCTGTTTGCACTTAAAGGTGTGTTGGGCTCGGGAGCGGCTTTTCCGGGGCTTGGC
>NW_011494274.1:3613667-3614885 GCF_000754665.1 Bison bison bison | reverse complement strand
CCCAAAACAGAAAAGCTTTTCAGCCATTGCGCGCCTCCCGGGGGTGCAGCCTCAGCTCCCAGCTTTTTGCATAGACGCACAGGGCCATTGAATACAAAAAGGGCAGGCCTCCTTCGCCCTGCTTCCCACCCCCCTTCCTGCCCAGGGCGTGGAGCTCGGGCCAGGTGAGGGCTGGGGTGGTTGGTTACCGCCTTTTGCACCGGCGGCGGCGAGGAGGAGGAGGAGGGGGGGGTGGGTGGACGCTCTTTCTTTTTTTTTCCTTCGGAGAGGTTTTAGCACAGGTTTTCCCCTCGTTCTCACGGCCGCCCCACCTCGCCGCCTCCCGACCCCCCTTCTCCCCCTCCCCACCCATCGTCATGACGGCGTCTCCGGATTACTTGGTGATGCTCTTCGGAATCACGGCTGGGGCCACCGGGGCCAAGCTGGGCTCGGACGAGAAGGAGCTGATCCTGCTCTTATGGAAAGTCGTGGATCTGGCCAACAAGAAGGTACTTCTGCACGGTTTCTGTCCAAGGAATAGGCGTGGAGGCAGAAGCTGGTCCGAGTTGAGAGGGAAGTGGGTAAACAACTGCTCTCGTTTGCCCACTTGTGAGGCTGGACCCGAATTCTGGAGAATCCAAGGAGAAAACCAGACTTCTCTTCCAGCCGCTTTTGAACCAACCCTTTCAGCTCTCCAAAATCTGGCCCAGGTGGGGAGGCCGGGCGCCGCCAAGCTCTGTTCTCCTCCCGTCGGGGGCCGCCCGGCGGAGGCGGGGTGGAGTCCCTGGGTGGCCTGAGCTCGGACTTCTAGGACTTTTTCGGACCTGATCCGGGTGGGGGGTGGGCCTGGGGGCAGGGCTGTACCGATCTCTCGGCTACCGGAGCCGCAGACGACGCGCGAGCCAGGATTCTGAAGCCGGATCCGCCGAGAGGAGTGGGCCTTCCCCGCATGGGAAAGGATGGAGGAGGGTGAGGATGGAGGTCCCCGCGTTCAGGGAGGGGAAACTGACCCCCTGCTTCTTGTTTGTTTTCTTTCTTTTTCCCGGAGGTGGGACAGTTGCACGAAGTACTAGTTAGACCGGATCACTTGGAGCTGACGGAGGACTGCAAAGAAGAAACGAAGCTCGACGCCGAGAGCCTGTCCTCGGCGCCGCAGCTGGACCAAGCGCTCCGACAGGTGACAGCGCGGAGCCGCGCCGCCCACCCCATCCGCGGCGTCCGGGCGGCGCGCGCTGGTCC
>NW_011494274.1:3565487-3613567 GCF_000754665.1 Bison bison bison | reverse complement strand
CTGCATTGCAGGCGGATTCTTTACCTTCTGAGACTGGGAAGCCCAGCCCCCGGGGTCTTTGGGCCAAAACTTGTTAGTTTTTTTTTTTCGGCTGTTCCCTGAATCGCATCCGCCGGGTTTTTCACCAGTCGTGTGTCTAGCGGAGCTGGAATCCGAGCGCCCCCAACCCCAGGCCGAGACCCCGCTGTGGTCTGCGGCTCTGCCCCCGGGGCAAGGGGCGCTGCGGTGCCGGCGGGCGGGCGGGCCTCGCGCCGAGAGCTAGAGGGGGGCCCCTGCTGGGTGGGAACCGCGGGGGTGGGGGGTTGCTGCTTGGGTTTCAGGCTCCTGAATTCCCCTGAGGGCCCGGTTCCGGTTCCGTTTACCTCTTTAGTGACCTTGGGCCCAGCGCCGGGAGGGTCTGTGGGCCTGACCAGGTGGGGCTGTCCCTTGGGTGGCCGCGAAAGTAGTGGAATCCCCTTAGCTGGGGTTGAGGTGACCTGAAAACCAGGATGCTGACGGGTACTGGACCGCGGATAGGGCAGGGCGCTGAACACCTGTGCGCAGGTGAGTGTCCGGCTTGCTCCCGGCTTCTGCCCTAGAACAAGACTTGCTAATTACAGGGGAAAGTTGCCATTGCTGGGGTGTGTTACAGGAAACGTGATACTACGTTTAACAGAGTTCTGTGTACCCATTGTTGTTGTCTGGTCTCTAAGTCGTGTCCGACTCTTTTGCGACCCCATGGACTGTAGCCCACCAGGCTCCTCTGTCCGTGGGATTTCCCAGGCAAGATTACTGGAGAGGGTTGTCATTTCCTTCCTGACCCAGGAATCCAATCTGCGTCTCCTGTATTAGCAGGCGAAATCTTTACCACCGAGACACCAGGGAAGCCTTCTATATACCTATTAGCCACATTTACTTCAGAAACTGGCATCTTTCTTTAAGTCCAGAGCATCTTAACAGAAAAAAAAAAAAAGTAACACCAGAGAATGATGTAATCAGAAGGCAATTTGCTGATGAAATGAGACCTCTGACTTAAAAGTCTTGAATGGATTTATTACAAAAATGCAAGGAGGAGGGATGTTGAAGGATGCATTTACTAAATTCTTCTGTGGGTTAACTGAGGATTGATTGGAAAACTCCCCTGTCTAAAGGAAGCTGGACCGTTTGGAGGGACTGGGTCCTTCTAATGTTGCCTCAAGTAGTGGTGTTCTTTGCAGCTGTTAGCCAGGTTTTTTCTGGTTTTAAACAAGAGGGGCCACTTTTCAGAGTTTGTGAATCCTGCATCCTTTGCATCCCTGGGTGTGTTTTGTTCTTTTCAGTTTAACCAGTCAGTGAGCAATGAACTGAATATTGGGGTAGGAACCTCCTTCTGTCTCTGTACCGACGGGCAGCTTCATGTCAGGCAAATTCTGCATCCTGAGGCTTCTAAGAAGGTAAGAGTGCCCGTTTCCAGAAAAAGATGATTAGACCTTAGGGGTGACTGGAGGCTTAAGCAACGGTTTATCCAGGTTTCTCTATTTTAAAAATATGCATATGAGGAGTTAGTATGTCATGGGTACAGAATTTCAGTTTGAGATCATGACAAGGGAGTGGTGGTGACGGTTCCACAATAATGTGGGTGTATTTAATGCCTCTAAATTATACACTTATAATTGTCAAAATGGTAAATATTGTATTATGTATATTTTACCACAATAGAAAATTTGCAGCACTTTTATAGAAATATTTGAGGTAATAGTAATTTTATAGATACCCTTTGGTGACTTAAAGGTTTGTTTTTGTGTATGTTAAGTTTTAGAGAGGCTTGAAACGCTCTCTTTTCCAAAGCATATTAGCTGAATTTTTGACATTTGAAATGGGTAAAACTGTAGTTAATACATCGTGATAGTCCCATCTGTGTAACAAATGCCTTATCCTAGAAAGGAGGGAGCAAAGAAAAATCTTTCAAATTAGAGTCACCCCTTAGGTCTAATCATCTTTTTCTGGAAAAAGATGATTCTAATGATTTCATTAAAAAGCTTTGTACTCTTAACTAGTTAAATGTTAATTATAGCATACCACGTTTTGTCTGACTTTAAGTACATGTGCAACTGATTGAATTTTGTATCAAAGTGATGGGGTCAGCCTCATCTTTTACCTTTACTCATCTTTCTGGTATGGAAAAAAGTATGCAATGAGAAAGATAACTATCTTATGTAGATGTGATTTCCCTTCTGGGGAAGAATACTGAGGGATTGAGAAAAAATGGTACCCATAGACAGCAGACCCAGTGTGACCAATTATTGTTAATGTAGTTGATCTTATCAATTTAATTAGTTAGAGCTGTAACTTTTTATTGTGATGGGCAGATACTGAACTTGAAAAGATGGAAGTAAAATATTTTCATAAGGAAAGGTATGTGAGGTAAAGCTTGCAATAAAAAGTGTAGACTAGCAATTGATGTCACAAGTGAGCAGTCAGTGCAGACTTCTTTTTACTCCAGCAGGGAAAGGAAAGAAATGAATTAAATGTATGACAACAACTTTAAAAGTTTAAGGGAGAAACTCAAGTTCCTGTATCATGAGAGTTGGATAAAAACTCCTCTTTTTACAGCAACCTTAGTAATTGATGAAAAGAGGAGGGTTGTTTGTTAGTTAAATGCTAAACAAATTGCTATACCCTCAATCCAGAAAAGATACATATATGGAATTTTTTTTCCCTTCAAACTCATATGAAGGATAAAATTTAATCTTTCCCTATTGGGCTGGAGTAAAGCAGCAGTTTTTGTTATTTTAGACCCACTGCTTTGGATGTGAGACAACCTCCAGAGAAAAATTTTCCTGAGTAACTTCTTTTAAGATTTTGATAAAACTAAAACAATTAATTTAGCATCATAATGAAAATAATTCTATGCATTATAGAAAAATAAAGAAATGGCAAAACAAAATAATCCTTCTAGTCAGAAAACAAAGTGGTTTTTTGAATGTGAACATAATTGAATGTGTTCTTTCAGATTTTTGAAAAAAAGCCTTACTTTTACAAGGAGCATTCATACTACATAAATCTTTTAGCCTATTTTAAGTTTAATATAACATCAGTATTTTGTGTAAGCAGTAAAAAAAAAATTCACTGTCTTTAATGGATACACCTATTTAAACCAAACTTTAATTGTTGGACTTTTGAGTTATTGTCATTGTAAACAGCTTTTAAATAAGCATTTTTGTAGGTAATCTTAAAAGATTCACAATTCAAGATTACCTATTTTGAAAACGTCACCATGATATACTGATACCTATTTCAAATACAGCATAAGCAAACCACATCTAATAGAATCCAGTAAGGAAATTTAGAGACATTATTGCATAAACATTACAGGTCACAAACATTAAAAAGTTTTTATATCCTTGACTTTATAATGTACAAGTTCCCAGTAAGTGAACACAGACTGTCTTGAAGTTTTAAGACAAATCTAAAATCACTGTAACAAAACTAAACTTTGAAAATTATTCAGTGAGGATGTTTTTTCTTTCAGAAAAGTGATACAATAGTGTGACATTTGCTCTGACAGCTGAGCAAGAGTGATGCTAGTCAATAGGAACCATGTCTTCTTGGCCACTGAGATTTGCGAGATATTCTTTTAAGTCTAATTTGAGTTCTCAGGGTTTAGCCAGAATAATAATGGCCTGGAAAACTAATGTGGGACTGTAATTTGGCAGAAAAATAATCCTCTTCAGGTAATCAGGAATTTGCTATCTTATTGTAATTTTAGTGTGTGGAGTATGCTTTATCAGAACCCAGTATTTTAAGCTATGTTTTAATAGAAAACTAAATTTTGATAAAGACTTAGGGTCCTAGGTCTAGACATATGTTGTAAACATATGCATCTGAGAGGACTAATATCGCTTCCTAAAAGTACAGATGGTCTAACATAATTGTGGCTAGACAAAGAACACTGTATTATCATACAGGAAATATAAAATATAGTAGCCTAAATGTTTTATGGCTTCAGAACTGTTTTAGAGGAATACATAATGAAGCACGAATGTATAATCCATTGCCTTAAAATGAATTATTTTTTCATGACACTTTTATATAGGATGTAATACTTTAACAGAAAATGAAGATACTGTTTAATTAAAAAATTTTTTTTAATTGTGGTAAAATATAATTACATTCAGTTCTTAGGTTCCTAATTGTTAGGGAATTATTGAACTAAATGTGTCTAGTTAACAGTATCTACCTTGTCCTTCCTCAGAATGTATTATTGCCTGAATGCTTCTATTCCTTTTTTGATCTTCGAAAAGAATTCAAGAAGTGTTGCCCTGGTTCACCTGATATTGATAAACTGGATGTTGCAGCAATGACAGAGTGTATCCTTTAAGTGATGACTCAGGAATCATTTGAGAAGACAGCTCTAGGAAAACATGACAGTTCAAGAAACTTTAAAACATTGTATGAAAATTCACTTGTCCAAAATTTGTCTATTGTGCTAGGGGAAAACAGTACAATCAAAATAGTTATAATTGACTGAATTTGAATGGTGATCTACCTGGCTTTAGACGTTGATTTGTGTGAGGTGAACACATAAAATAGAATTCAGTTTTGAATTATGGGAGTGGCTTGGTTTTGTTTTTTTTCAGTTGATGAATTGTTGAATGTGAAGACCAGAATTTTTTTGCCAATTCTTTTTTTTTTTTTTTTTGCCAATTCTAAGGCCACTTATTCTTGATTATTTTGGTTTTGGTGTTTACTTCTGCTTCTTTTGAATGGATAAGAGTGTTTTGGTTCTTTAATTGTGGGTGTGTACTCTTTACAAATAGCTGTTCATCATTGGCACCCCTTTTAATCTTCTCTCTTTTTCAAATACATGTGGATTGTGGTGATTACTATAACTTATCTGTTGAGATGATAAAATGAGGTTGAGATTTTACCCCAAATTATTTCATTACCAAGCTAATATATCTGATGCATCATGAACTGTAAAAGTAAATTTTATAATCACACATCTTGTCATGAATGACCCATCATCTTTCATACAGTAAGTCTTTAAAGTGCTAACTAATAAGCAATTATGTGCTAACTATCAGATGTAACACTGAGTAATAGAGGTGTTGAGGACCCACCCAAAGCCACTATGAGAATCATCATGAAGTCAGATTCAAGTTATTTTCAGGAACTTGTAAGTTACAGATGTTTATTCTTAAACTTCATCATTCTTTTTCAGGAGCTAAAGCCTGATTTTTATTTCAAAATTTCTTGATGAAAAACATGGTTTAGATATTTTTCCTAACCATTTGTAAGGAGATCAAACTCATTTATTTGCTTTCTTGGAAGTAGATAGCTAGAATTTTGGTGTAACTGATTTAGCTGCTCAGACGATAAAGAATCTGCCTACCATGCAGGAGACCTGGGTTCAATCCCTGGGTTGGGAAGATTCCCTGGAGAAGGGAATGGCTACCCACTCCAGAATTCTTGGCCGGGAGAATTCTATGGACAGAGGAGCCTGGCGGGCTACAGTCCATGGGGTCACAAAGAGTCAGACACAACTGAGCGATTTTCACTAAGTTACTGGTTTAGCTCCCAGCAGTTGGGAGAAGGGTAGAATATGCTCATTTGAAGGAATTCTTCTCAAGAGTTTTCATTAGAAGGTTGGGACAGTAGAATAACATTTGTTATGTGTTTTGTTGGTTAGAATGCTGCATTAGTTAGCTCAGGCTGCTATAACAAATACCCTAGACTGGTGGCTTATTAGCAAAAGAAATTTATTTTCTCACAGTTCTGGAGTGTGGAAGGTCCCAGATTAGGGTGCCATCATGGCTCACCTCTGGTGAGGGATTTTTCGGCTTTCAGATAGCTGCCTCCTCCTTGTGTCTCACAATGGGGTGGGGTGGGGGGGGCCTGGCAGAGCCAGGAATGAGGTGGTTCTTTCCTCTTTTTATAAGGCCACAGGCCTAACAGATTAGGGCCCTTTGCTTGTGGCCTCATTTAACCTTAATTATCTCCTAAATACGGAGAAGTCAATGGCACCCCATTCCAGTACTCTTGCCTGGAAAATCCCATGGATGGAGGAGCCTGGTAGGCTGTAGTCCATGGGGTCTATAAGAGTTGGACACGGCTGAGCGACTTGCCTTTCACTTTTCACTTTCATGCATTGGAGAAGGAAATGGCAACCCAGTCCAGTGTTCTTGCCTGGAAAATCCCAGGGATGGCCGAGCCTGGTGGGCTGCCGTCTATGGGGTCGCACAGAGTTGGATATGACTGAAGAGACTTAGAGAGAGAGAGAGAGAGATCTCCTAAATAATCTATTCCCAGATAGTCATATTTAGCAGCTAGGGTTTCAACACATGAAGTTTGGGGAGGGACACAGTTCCATTGATAGCAAATGCTAAACCATTTAATGTGCTGGTACAAAATAAAGAATCAAAAACTTATGCAAAGTATTAATAGATAGTGGAGGGAAAGTCTAATAGAAAAAGATAATTTGAATAGGAAAGGCAATATTCAGGTTCATCCCTGATCACCCAGTTTTCTCTTTTAGCAAAGAAAATCTTTCTGTAGTAATGATAAGTCAGATATTAGTAAAAATTTCCATAGCTACAAACAAGAGGTTCTTACATTTAGGTATTCTGTTTTTTTTTCCATGTATTTTCAGTTCAGAGATAGCTTGTTAAAAGCTTACCCATGTTTTCTCCTTGGTTTCTTAAGAGCTTAACATATACAAGATTTGGGGTATTAGTGAACATCTTCAGTATGGTAACCTGGGCTTTTTACTTGCTCTATGCTGTATTATCTGGGCTTCCCTGGTGGCTCAGATGGTAAAGAATCTGCCTGCAATTCAGAAAACCTGGGCTCAGTCCTTGGATCGGGACGATCCCCTGGAGAAGGGAATGGCCACCCACTCCAGTATTCTTACCTGGAGAGTTCCATGGACAGAGGAGCCTGGTGAGCTACAATTCATGGGTTGCAAAGCGTCAGACACAACTGAGCAATGAACACTTTTCACTTTTCACTTCATGCTGTATTACCTACACATTATGCTCCATACTCAATTTCTATATACCTTTATATAATTTTTGCATTATCTGACCTTTAGGTGAATGGTTAATATGCTATGCTGACTATTTTTTTCTGTCATTCCTTTTCATTCTAGCTCCATAACTATTTGTTGGCAATTTTGTGGGGTTTTTTTTCCCCCCCCAAATACCATAGGACTGAAAATCGGAAATATTTGACTGCAATAAACAGGTGAATTATGAATAAAGCTAAGTTAGGCTCCATTTCAGGCACGTGTGTGTGCTCAGTTGTGTCAGACTCTTTTGCGACCCCATAGACTGTGGCCTACCAGGCTCCTCTGTCCATGGAATTTTCCAGGCAAACATACTGGAGCAGGTGACCATTTCCTACTCCAGGGGATCTCCCTGACCTATGAATCAAACCTCAGTCTCCTGCATTGGCAGGTGGATTCTTTTGCATTGAGCTACCTGGGAAGTCCTTCTTTAGTTCCTCAACCACCGATCAAACCTAGGAGTGTGGGGTCTTAGCCACTGGGCCACCAGGGAAGGTCCCTCAAGCCTCACTTTTACTTATGGTATTTGCCAGTGAAAGCTTTGTGAACCTGGATGTAGATGAAGCAGTATGACCGCTTTGATAAAAGGTTTAGGCGTTTCTTGTATGCAGTCCTGGTTCTTCCATTAGCACTTATTTTCCTCTCTTGTCTTTGTGTTGGTTCTAAAACCACTGCTAGAGTTAATGTTAGAGCCTCTCTGAGTGTTTCCAGCTGCAATTTTGTTACCTGCTTTTTTGAGTTATGCAGTCCTAAGTAAGAGAGAAGACCTCACTTAGCAAGTGAACTATGGCTGGCATTTTGTAATCAGGTGAAGTGGTAAGGGTGTGATGATAGGAATTGGGGCCCATGTAATTTTTTTTAAAGGATGAAATTTATCATAGATCCCTTGGGAGAAATTAATTCTACTTGTCCCCTGCTGAAAGTCCATTTTGATTATGAGGCTGTTTGTATGACTTACCTGTTTTTTTTTGTTTGTTTGTTTTTTAAGAACAAACCTATTTCCCCCACAATCTTGAGTGGAATTACTTCCTCCTGGTTTCTTAACGTATTTGTTAGTTTTGCTATTCATGAGCTGATTTATTCTCGTTAATCGAGACCTTTACCACTGTTTATTTCATTTTACCAAGCCTTTACTGAGAACTCATTTTAAATGAAGTATGGCCTTTTCCAGAGAGCAGGTGAAAGTAGAGAACTGTCGATTGGAGTTTATTGTTTATCCCAGTAATAGCTTCCCAAGAGCCCAGTGGAGGAAGTATTGCCCGCTTTTTATAGCTAGGGAAACTGACACTTCGAAGTTTTGTCTTAAGTTAGAAATGGCAGCATTTGAACCTGAGTCTGATTGCAAACATCCTGCTTGTTAACTAGGGGATAAAATTCTAGAATTTGTAAAGATGATTTGAGCATGGGTTTGCCTATTTAAATAGGTTATCTCCCTTATAAATTTATATTCTGTTTCCTGAGACTATAATATTCAGGGGGAAAGAGAAGTTAATTTTGTAAAATTTCAATCCAGTTGTAGGGTATTACATCCATATATGCTGTTTGACATTATTAGGAAATGCCATTTCACTAGTGCAGCTTTACAACATCACAGTAAAAAAAGAAAAATCACTAAACCACTCTTGTCTGTCCATCCAAGTGTTAGCAGGAGTGTGTCTTTCTGTGTGTGTGTTTCACCACTTCGTGATGAGAGTGAACCATACATGTTTGTGTGGGCGTGCTACTAACAGGGTAACAGTGGCCTATTTTTCCCATATATTAAAGATGGACGTAATAGCCTTACTGGCAGAGTGCTAAGAACATGAGCTCTGGGGTCCGATTTCCTGGGGGTGAATTTACTGGACCTGCAGCCTCAGTTTCCCCACCTTGAAATGCGCGTAACTATTGTAAGGAATAGTGCTGTGGTTCACTATTCAGACTGTGCCACTCAGCCACTGTCTGCCCAACCGCGCGCACTCCAGTGTAGGCTGGGTTGTTGAGAGTCATGGAAAAGAAAGCCAGCTGCCAATGACTAAAAGGACTTCCTTATTGATTTAGGACCTTATCTAAACTATTTTACACCTAAATATTTTTTTCTAACCTTGTGTGAGACTGGGTATAGGCCTTTTCACATGTCAGCTACATGTTAGTACAGGTAAACTTAAGGGTTAATTTAGTTTCTCCATTGTAAAATAGTGTGTGTGAATGTGGTTCATTCTGCGCTTATGTGCTTGTTTTTATAATATTTATTTTTAATTGATTGTTTTGCAATATTGATTTCTGTCATACATCAACATGAATAGCCATAGGTGTACGGATGTCTCCCTCTTGAGTCTCCTCCCGCCCATTCCCACCCCTCCAGGTTACCGCAGAGCCCCAGTCTGAGTTCCCTGAGTCATACAGCAAATTCCCATTGGCTCTTTATCGACTTATGTTAATTATGTGCTACCATGCTCCCCTCTCCATTTCTCTCTCCCTCCTCCCCCACCCTTCATCCATAAGTCTGTTCTTCGTGTCTGCATCTCCATCGCTGCTCTTTGAACAGGTTCGTCAGTGCCATCCTTTTAGATTCCATATATATGCATTCATATATGATATTTGATTTTTTGACTTCACTCTGTATAATAGGCTCTAGGTTCATCCACCTCATTAGAACTGACTCAAGTGCATTCCTTTTTTGGGCTGAGTAATATCCCCTTGTATATATGTACCACAACTTTATCCATTCATCTGGCGATGGACATCTAGGTTGCTTCCATGTTCCAGCTGTTGTAAATAGTGCTGCAATGAACATTGAAATACACATGCCTTTTTCAGTTTTGGTTTCTTCAGAGTCTATGCCCTAGAAGTGGTATTGCTGGGTAATATGGTGGCTTATTTGGTTTTTCATTTTAAAAAATGTTGTTTTGGTTTCGCTGGATCTTCATTGCTGCGAGAAGTCTTTCTCTAGTTGCGGTGTCTGGACTTCTCATTGTGGTCACTTCTCTTGTTACAGAGTGTGGCCTCTGGAGCACAGGCTTGGTAGAGGCTCGGGGGCGTAGTTACTCTGATGCGTGTGGCATCTTCTAGAGCAGAACCTGTGTCCCCTGCATAAGCAGGCAGATTCTTAATCACTGGACTACCAGGGAAGTCCACTTGTTTGTTATGATTAGTTGAACTGGATCTTTGTGGTCGCACACACCTTCACACACTTTCGTTGCCCTTCTTAAAAAAATAGAGGCAAATGCTGAATCCTCCCTGGTATCTTTTTGCATATGAAAGGGATTTAAAATATCACCTAGGTAAGCTGGGTTACTAGTTGACCTTGTTAGCTGAAGTGGGGAAGAAATTATATTTGGCACCACAAGGCCATGATGTGAGCCAAATCAGCCAGTAGTCTGGTTTGTGGTGTGTAATAAGTTAAAGTGACTGGAAATGCTGTATATTCTTGGCCAGCATTCAGAGTTGTTATGTTAATTTTATGTGGTTTATTTTGATTACAAAATAGTTTACTTTTAAAATGTGAGTTTGGGAATTCTAGGATAGTTGTTTTGTTGTAGAAGGCTTTGGAAAACATTATCATGGAGTCTGTCTTTCCTAATTTGTTTATCCCATGTAAATGTCTTTTTCTAAGGTAGAAATTTTTCTTTTATTTTGCTTTGGCCCCTACTTCCAGCTTATTTCTTCAGAGGTATAATTGACTTGTCAGTTCTGTGCTTTTGTTAACAATAATACCTCCTGAAGTAATAGTTGTTAGGACGAATCTCATTTTTCTCTCCCTCTTAGAAAGTGTAGGCTTCTGCGGAAGAGTTAAAACTGCAGATATATGTTCCCCAGCATTTATTATAAAAAAAGTCTTTGTTGCTTTTAATCTTACATTATTTTATAGTGGCATTCTTACTTGCTTCTTTCAAAGCTTACTTTAAAATATAGCAGATTATTTATACAACCTGTTTCATTTTTTTATTTTATTTTATTTTGGCCACTCAGTGTGGCTTGAGGGATCTTAGTTCCCTGACCAGGGATTGAACTGTGCCCCCTGCAGTGGAAACACAGAGTCCTGTCCACTGGACTGCCAGGGAATTCCCTAGAACCCGTTTTTTTAAATTATGCAACTCATATAAGGGTAATTTATCACTTTCCCATTTTTCCTTCACATAATTATAGGAAATTCAGTTCTTATTTGGAGCACTGTTTCAACTTTTTTGTGGTCTATTCCTTTGTTCCTTTAGCACAGGAATTTTATTGAAAAATGTCTGGCAATATAGGCAGCTGTGTTAGGCTATAAAAAAGTAAACAGTAGAAGGGGAAGAAGCAAACTTTGTCTTTGGGAGGAGGTGGGGGGCTACTGTTTAATGGCAATGAAAAATGGCTTTGAGTTGGAATTTTAAATTGTGATGAAATTTTAACATGGTTTAAATTTAGTTGCTTCACAATGCCTTTGTTTTATATGTGTGCTTTCTCTTCGAAACTAAAAACTTGTTTTAAACTAGTTTTAAAAAGATGCTATTTACCAGGGAAAATTGAGTGTTCTGAAATGAAATGTGTCGCCTTTCAGGCCATCAGAAAAGGGAACTTCTTTTGAATGGATCAATTGATACTGATGTGCTCTGTAAAATTCCTCTGTGAATTCTGCCCTCAGATAGTATAAGCATGGGTTAAGTCCTGAAATCTGTTTCATCGACGTGGCACCCTCTGTTCAACTACCAACGAGGTCTCCGAAGTCTCCGAGTTCTGTGTAAATGCAGCCCTAGCTCAGTTGTAGCCTGAAATGCTCGTTTTGTTCCCACATGTCTGGCTTTACCTTCTGCGTTTCCTCACAGCGTGTCTAATTTGTAGAGCTGGCCAAGCCTGTTGGTGCTGTTGTGGCCGCCTCGAGGGCAGAATGACTAAGTTGCATGACGAACCATAAATCAGGAGGCACAGACTCATCTTTCCTTCCCTCAAGATCAGACGCGTAGCAGGTCATTCAGTATATAATTATGAATTGATAGGAGAAAGAATCGGTACTAAATGTGTTTTTCTCACTCTCCTGTATGTGTTATTCATGTTACATTCTGGTAAGAATTACTCAAAACTGAATGAATCTTCCGAAGACAGTGGTGTGGGTGAGTGGGTGGTTTGGGCATGCAGGAGGTTGGGTGACTTTTAAAAGTTGCTAGGAGCTCAGAGCTGCTGATCTTCCTGGTGTGTGATGACTTGAAGGGAAACATGTTGGGACATGTTATGCGGAACTAGGTTAGCCAAATGTCTACAACACATTCTTAATTCAAAAAGTTGCGTTCGGTAAAATAATTCTTCAGGTGCAGATCTATTCTACACAAACAGGGTATTCACGTTGTTACTTCTGATCTTTTTCACTTGGCTTTCATATATGTATTTGTTAATTATTATTTTATTACATGTATTATTCCAAAAGTAGTTTCCATAGGTTTGTTTTAGACTTAAACTAGATAAAATGCCTTCTCAGCTTTAGTACAACTGAGAGGATGTCTGCTTACATGTAATCCAAGTATTCTCAGGTTCAGACTGTAGTTCAGACAGGATCATGACCCCTGCTAGAGAATTTAGTCACTTAGTCCTCTTTTCTGTTTGTTGGTTTTCAAACTTTAAATTTTTAATTTCGTATTGGAGCATAGCCTATCAGCAGTGTTGTGGTAGTTTCAGGTTAACAATGAAGGGACTCAGCCATACATATACATGTCATGTATGCATTTAGAAAGCTTCTCACAAACTGTTGCTCAAAACAAATTAAACAGAGCTGCTTATCTCGGGGCGGCGAATTGCATACACATAGTCAAGTCAGAACTGTATGATAATTTCAGCTCCATCACCTGCCAGCTGGAAAACTTGAGTGAGTTACAGAACTGCTCTCCATCCTACTTTCGTCATCTGTTTGGTTTCACTCTTATCCACCTGGCAGGGGTACTGCAAACGTATAGGAGGAAATAGTGTTGGGCACAAAATGGTGTTTAATAAATATCACCATTTATGTCAGTAGAATCTTAGAAGTTAATAGGTGCTGTGGTAGATGGAAAGAGATCAGAGGAAAGGAAACCTGTGCTTAGGAAATGCAAAGTAGAGTTGACGAGAGTCATATTAATATTGTATAGAAATAGTATCTAATCAACTCAGATTGATGGTTGTGACCTCGAGCAGTTAAAGGAGGCTTTGGGGCTGAGTGGGAGTGACCCATGGTCTAATTTGGTTAAAGGATTATGAAGATAAGAGGATTTTATAGGGGAGTTACCTGAGCAAAGGTGAGAAGGCTTATGCCTCTTATCATTTACAGAAGAGAAAAAACTGGTTTGAGTGGAACATACTCTCCCCATCCAATTCCTTCAAAGTTTAATTTCCCCCCAAAATTCTGTTTTGGGATAGAAAGTTACAATGTGGCAAATATTTCTGCAGCATTCTCTATTTTTGGCAATTTTATTTTTCCAAATCAGAAGTTAGCAATCCTATTCACTCGAGGGCTAGAGAGGCCATGTTTTAGATTTTGGAGGCCACATACAATCTCTTCTCATTGTTTCTTTACAATCCCTTTAAAAACAGGAAAGCCATACTTTTCTCTGGGCTGCCCCAAAATTGAGTGAGGGTCAAGGGCTGCCTTTTGCTGTGTTTTCATCCATGTTCCTTAAGGTATAGGGTGTGTGTCTGTGTGTCTCTGCTGATCGGAGTTTTGCCACAGCATCTAACTGCCTTATGCAGTGTTTCCTTGGTCACATATCTTCAAACTTTCTGTCCAGTAATGATCTCCTACATATAAAACTTTTCTCTGAATCAGTAGTAAGGGGTTAAGTTGCCACTCTTTGGAGCTGTTAGCTTTTAATGATGTTTTTCAACCGGGGCTAGATTTTGCCCACCTGGGGACACTTGGCAAAAATCTGGAGACTTCTGGGCGGGGGGAGACATTTTTAATTGTTAAAACTGGGAGTAGGTAGAGGTTGGCATGGTACTAAAAATCCTATAGTACCCAAGACACCATCCCCACTCCCAACAAAGATTTATCTGCCCTACATACCACTGATACTGAGGTTGAGAAACCCTGCCTTTATGGTGGATGGCATTGGTCTGTTTCTTGGATATGCTTCTCTTTACTTCATTGTAGGCCCTTACAAGAGGGAAAGTGTTATAAGAATTGCAGGGTTCCAGACAATTGGTGGCATAGTTTACATGATACATTACGGCTAGTCACAGCTCTTATTTCTTAGTTCTGTAAAGGCTCTTCAAGTCCCTCCCATCTCCCCAGAAAACTTAGGGCAGTTGTCTTCCTAAAGCATCTTCATCCTTTGGCTCCAGTTTTTCTGTCCTGTCATTACATTCTTTGAAAATGACCCAGAATTAATACATACAGTATAGTTTGCCAATGATGATCATTTTTTAAAAGCTTATTTTGCACTGGGGCGTAGACAAACAATGTTGTGATAGTCCCAGGTAGCAAGGAAGGGACTCGGCCACACACAATACATGGATCCATTCTCCCCCAAACTGCCCTCCCATCCAGGCTTCCGCGTAACATGGAGCAGAGTTCCCTATGCTATACAGTAGGCCCTTGTTGGTTATCCGTTTTAAATATAGCAGTGTGTCCAGGCAACTGTAAGTTCATTCTCTAAGTGTGTGAGTCTTTCTGTTTTATAAGTTCATTTGTATCATTTCTTTTTAGATTCTGTATATAAGGGATGTCATCCGTAGTTCTCCTTCTCTTACTTCATTCAGTATGACAGTCTCTAGGCCCCTCCACGTTGCTGCAGATGGCATTACTTCATTCTTTTAGTGGTCGAGGGATATTCCACGGTATAAATGTGCCACATCCTCTTTGTCCATTCCTCTGTTAAGGAGCATTTAGGCTGCTTCCAGGCTATCAGGTTGCTATTGTCAGCAGTGCTCCAGTAAACGTTGGGGTGCATGTATCCTTTCAGATCATGTTTTTCCTCAAATATACGTGCTCAGTGCTTCAACAGAGCACACACAAGCACGTTCTGTTTGGGGGCTTCCCAGGTGGCGCTAGTGGTAAAGAACCCGCCTGCCAATGCAGGAGACAGACTCGGGTTTGATCCCTGGGTCGGGGAGCTCCCCTGGAGAAGAGAATGGCAACCCACTCCAGTATTCTCGCCTGGAGAATCCCATGGACAGAGGAGCCTGGTAGGCTACAGTCCATAGGGTCACACAGAGTCAGACGCAACTGAAGCGACTCGGTACGCACAAGCACGAACATAGGGCCAAGAGTGGGATTGCAGGGTCATGTGGTAGCACTGTTTCTTAGTTTTTTTTTTAAGGAATCTCCCTACTGTTCTCCATAGTGGCTGCATCAATTTATATTCCCACCAACAGTATAGGAGGGTCCTTCTCTCCACACCCTCTCCAGCATTTATTGTTTCTGGATTTTTTGATGATACCCATTCTGGCTGGTGTGAGGTGATATCTCATTGTGGTTTTGTAGTTTTGATTCACATTTCTGTAATCATTAGTGATGTTGAACATCTTTTCGTGTGTCTCGGCCATCTGTATGTGTCCTTTGGCGAAATGTCTATTTAGGTCTTCTGCCCATTTGTTGATTGACTTGTTTGTTTTGATGTTGTTAAGCATCATGAGCTGTTTGTAAATTTTGGAAACCAGTCTGTTGACAGTCATATCATTTGCAAATTTTCTCTCCCAGTCTGTGGGTTGCCTTTTTGTTTTGTTGTTTCCTTTGCTGTGCAGAAGCTTTTGAGTTGAAGTAGGTCCCATTTCTTTACTTCTGTTTTTATTTCCATTATTCTGGTAGATGGGTCGAAAAATGATACTGCTGCAGTTTATGTCAGAAAGTGTTCTGCCAATGTTTTCCTCTTAAGAGTTTTATTGTGTCTGGTCTTATATTTAGGTCGTTAATCCATTTGGGGCTTCTTTTTGTGTATGGTGTTAAAGAATAATCTAATTTCATTTTTTTACAAGTAGTTGTCCAGTTTTCCCAGCACCATCTGTTGAAGAGACTGTTTCCAACATCGTGTAGTCTCGCCTCCTTTGTCATAGATTGACCAAGGACAATCATTTTAATGACCCCGGTCAGAGGTCATTACTCGGTTGCTTGAACATCTCCTGGGGATTGATTTTCTAATCCCTCAGTGGGCAGCACATTTATTTCATCACTCGGTGATTAATGTAAAGGGTGAGGCTACAGGGGGAATGCAGAAATTATCTACCATTTTAGCTTGATTATCCTATGAGTATACAAATAGGCATCTGATGAGTTCAGATGTTTTTTTAGTCATAAATGTGACCCTCTCAAAGTGTCCTTATCATGGGTTATGAAAGTTGGTCACCTAAAATCAGGGAGCTTCAAGTATTAAATGCCTGCTTTGTGTCCTCAGCTTGTTTGATCTCATTTAATTTTCACAAAAGTCCAGGAAGGTAAAGGTGATCACAGCTTTGGCTTTACAAATGGCATGAAGTTTAGTGGGGTTAAGTAATTTGCCAAGGAACATATGGTTGCCTTTCTACATGTAGTATTTTTAACTACAGAGAAATATAACTGGTGAGAGACAACAGAAAAATGAATTTGCCTAGTGTGGGGAAAAGCAATGCAATGTCTTTACTGGAGAAGGGAAAGAGGAAGCTGATGGGAATGAAATAGAAAAGGATGTTGAATTGAGAATAGAAAAGAATATTACCCATTCAGAAGACTGACTATGATTCTTGGTGGGAAAGACATCTCTGAGTTGTTTTTACATTGTATCCTCTTTGTTCACAGTTAAATGGCACCTACTTTTATTAATATTTGTCTTCATTTTTTACCCATATTACAAAATACCAGTCAGAAAACATTTTTATAAAACACTTTAACAACCACCACGCAGATGGCTGTTTTCATTTTAAACGTGAGAAAAGGTAGTCCTATGGTATTATTTGTTGTGTGCATTGTACTACACTATAAAGCTTATAACAGTGAATTCATGACAAAGTGACTATAGCCCTGAAACTTGAAAATAAAAGAAACGAACTATTTTAATGACTGTTGGCTTTCTAAGGTAACTATTTTGACAAAGTCACATGCTTTAGACTGCAAATTCATAAAACCTGGCAGAAACCTCTTTTGGTTGCATCTTCAACACAGCTTGAGCCATGCATTTCCTAAAAGCCGTGTTTCCTGGCTTATCCAGACAGTGTACTCATTTGATCAGAAGTCACATTGGTCACTGTTGGCCCTGAGTACTTGAGTTGTTTCTACACATCTACTCTGAAAAGACAAGCATTTGTTGCCATCTAAGATAGCTGTGTTGTGGGACTCCAAAAATCTTGTAAAAAGGAGTTCAGGATAAAAATAGTATCAGAGATACAATGTTGTCAGTAATCTGAAAAGTTTTTGAACATTAGGCTTAAAGCCATTCAATACCTTGTGATTTTGGTAGATGTAACTATATCTTTAGGTCAGCATGGTTGTTGCCGGTATGTGCTGTAAAGGTAAGGTAGGGATTCTGTTAATTTCACTGTATACTTCATGGTTTGACAGTAAAGTGTTCATTATTCATGCATTCGCTACCCCTCAATAAACATTTTATTCCTGGTATTATTCCTCAGGACAGAATTGATTTGGCCATCTTAGTCCAAAGGGGCAATTGGATACTTCAGGAACTGTGGGTGAAGTCCAGACTGATGGGAAGCAACTATTCTGAGATTTCAAAGAATTTTCAATCCAGATGCATTTTACGTCGTGGCTCCATGACAGTTTAATTTGGGGTTAAAAGCAAGCTCATTTTACCTCCCCAAAAGATTTCCTTAACTGAATTTCCCAGGTTTAAATTTTGAGAAGAATAGTTCAGCCTCCCGGTATGGAGCATCTCAAGTTGAAGATATGGGAAATATAATCTTAGCAATGATTTCAGACCCTTATAGTAAGTATTGGTGTTAAAACAATGGGGACCTAGAATCTGATCCCATCCACTTTCCGTCATCTGTGCTTCTGAGACATGTTCTGCCCCACCCACGCACTCATAGCTTTCTCTCCAGCTTAACGGATGACTTGTATGTTCTCATTTTAGATCACAGGTTTTCAGATCCAGAGAGAGTAAATTACAAATTTGAAAGTGGCACTTGGTAAGTACTTGCATACTACTCCATTGGAGTCTTTCAATGTGTTTGTATTCATATTGTGGTTTTAACTCCCCTTATATTTTAGTGACTTTACTGACCCTTTTGGCTATCCATTTTCTACTATTACGTCATTCATTAAAGGAGATTGTGATTTAAAGTGTGCTTGGATGTTGGGATTAACATTTAATGAAATATTTGTATCCTTAGTCACTATGACCTTAGGGACCTCTTGTGTTCCTATCTGTGATTTTGATTTTAGCCTCTCTGAACTGTCCATCCTCACTGGAAAATTTCCAAGGGGGAAAAATCACAGGGCTTAAAAGAGTTCACAAGGTTTTTACTGAGATAATTTTAAGTATGTTCTATCAGCTCCTATTTTAAAGCACAGGAAATAATTGGGGAGAAGTATGAAATGGTGGCATCTTTGTTTGTGATCACAGGTAGACCTATTTGTACATCACTGCACTGGCTTGCATGAGATTACTTGGTGCCTGAAGTGAGCAGAAACTTCTGACATCTTTGCCCATTAGAGAGACACTATTAGAGACACTAAATAGAGAGGCCTATTTAGTTGTGGGAAAAGTGACTCATTAAGAAAATGTCCTCAGAGTACTGAAAATAAAAATATGGGAGGAATAGAACATCAAAAGATGTCAAAATATAGAACAGGTGATTTACAAATGACTCATTAAGGTATGGGAACTCCCAAGCATTTTCATAAACACTCTGATGCCTCCCTGTTTGATAGGGGAGATATTTTAATGGTAGGCTTCTGACAACGTGCACGCATTACTGATGTGGGTTAATTACCAGCTTTATGGGAATCTTAAGTTTTTGTGGTCAAGCTGGATCTAAACCCCACTGGTGTACTGGCCAGATGAGAGAATGGATTTAAACCTATGCTTCTCAGCTCTAGGAAGTTACAGGCCATCAGGGTGTTGGGAGGATTGTTCTTCCTCTGAATTGATCTCGGGTTCTTGTGAGAACAAGGAAGCAGCAACTTAGCTGATAGGTGGTTTGCTGGGTGAGCAGGCCGTGCTGAACTTGCATAGGCAGTTGCCTGTGTGAAGTTACCCACCTAAAGAATACTTTGAACTATATACCCAGAGAATTTTTGAAGTTATGAAGTACAGTGAGCAGATGACAAGTCTGTCTGAACTCCAAATGAAGAATAGCTCAAGTGCAGATAGGCCAGTTGTCTTAGGAGGGGTAGTAGGTCAGACTGCCTAGTGTTAATCATGTGAGCTGAAGTTCTGCTTGATCCACAGCAGCAAGATGGAACTTATTGATGACAACACAGTAGTCAGGGCACGAGGTTTACCATGGCAGTCTTCGGATCAAGATATTGCAAGATTCTTCAAAGGACTCAATATTGCCAAGTTGGTTTTCCTTAATCTCTATTTGACTTAACAGTCCCAAGGGGATAAATAGATGTTGTGTCATTTTCCTCCTCACTGTTATTTTTTTTCCCCCATTGTTTTCTGTTCGGTTATTTTTCAAAGGGGCGGTGCAGCACTTTGTCTGAATGCCCAGGGTCGGAGGAACGGAGAAGCCCTGGTTAGGTTTGTGAGCGAGGAGCACAGAGACCTAGCTCTGCAGAGACACAAGCACCACATGGGGAGCCGGTACATCGAGGTACGTGCTCAGCCTGACAGGTGATGCCTGACAAGCCTGGCGTCTTGAACTAGCGTGCACATCAGAAGGCTCAGAAACTGCATTTCATTTCCTTTTATCTTTCCTTAGGTTTACAAAGCAACAGGTGAAGATTTTCTTAAAATTGCTGGTGGTGAGTACCTTTTCATACAATGTGGTTGTGTTGAGAAGGATCTAAAATTTTGCTTATATACCAAAGGCAGATAAATATAATCGTGAATGTTTTTTTACTCCCAATGAAACATGGGAGTTGACTTTTATTCTTTTGATAGAAGGAAGAAATATCCAATAGTATCAGGTAGTGTACTGTGTAACACTTGTCCTAAGGCTTAAGTCAACCAAATGTAGTTAAATCGCAATTAAACATACTTATACAAAGGCCAAAGGGTACATGTAAAGTCATGTACAAAGGGAAAGAGTAGTTCATGAAAGAAATTAAATAGTCTGAAAACTTTCAAACAGCCATAACGGCTGTACCCGAATACCTGGAATTGTTGCATATCTGCTTCTAATTTTTTTCTCAACTTCATAACTCATCAGTGGCGAGGAACATGGTAGCTTTCTGGCTTCTAGTATTTTAGAATATCTGATGTTTGAAGTAACATGGTCAAAAAGAAGTAGGAATAGGAAGTCTTTATCTAATTCTGGAGTGATTTGTAACTGTAAAACCTAAAAATAATAGTACATAAAAAGTGTCAACTGTGGTTTGTCCAACAGATGTTTTTCTTTGCTCATATTGCTTTAATCTCCTTTCTCCTTTTAGTATATTATGAATATTTTCTTAAATATCTCAGTGTTCCTCAGTGCTCATTGCCGGGCTTCCCAGGTGGCGCTAGTGGTAAAGAATCCCCCTGCCAATAAGGAGAGGCACAAGATAAGGGGTTGATCCCTGGGTCAGGAAGATCCCCTGGAGAAGGAAATGGCAACCGACTGCAGTATTCTTGCCCAGAAAATCTCATGGACATAGGAGCCTGGTGGGCTACAGTCCATGGGGTCACAAAGAGTTGGACACGACTTAGCACGCACATGGAATTATATTTACCATAATTTTTTATGAAAACAATCATATTGGAAACAAGCTCCCATTGCCCAACTTTTCACTCTATAAGTATGTTGCAGTGAATATGTTTGTATCTCTGTATGTGCCACTCATTAGGATAAATTCCTAAAAATGGGATAACTAGATCAAAGAATATGGACATCTTAAGGGTTTTTGACACATATTGCCAAAATATGCTAAGGTGGCTTTCACTTAAATACAGAGAACTTTTATACCCTTTCATTATAATTTTATTATTTATCCCTGATAAAAATCTTTACAACTGTAAAACTTGTAGTAACAACATTCTGTTAATACAATTTGCTGATATATATCTTGCACTTATTTCTTGAAATAAACCAAGGCTTCCAAATTAAAAACTTCAAGTTTAATAGGGTTTCCAGTGTTTGATATTCATTGGGGATAAAGTATATTTGGAAGTCCTGACCATAAAGCTATGGTCCTGAGGTTCCATAGTAGGTAACATTGTACATCGCAGGTGGCAAAGTTGACTGAGTGTTTATTTGAGTATTTGCTACAAGGCAGCATTGTACAAAATGCTTCATGTTCAGCAGAGTATTGATAAATGTTGAAACTAGCTGCCATATGTGTTCATTATCCTCTCTACTTGAGTATGTTTGGACCTTTCCTAATAAGTAATTAGGAAAACAATAACAAAAATCACTAAATGCTTTGTATGTAATCACTTATTCTCATAATTTATGAGGTAGGTAATTTTACTCCCATTTTACAGATGAGCAAACTGAGGTACAGAGGTTAAACTTGACTGAGGTCACAGCCTGGAAAATGATAAAGCCACAGTTGTACCCAGGCATTCTAGCTTCAGAGTCTGTGCCCTTAACCACCATGACTAGTTACTTCTTCAAGAATATGATTGTTGGTCCATGATTTAATTGCTACTTTCCTAAATTAAGAGAGGTAGTTTTTGAAAAGGGTGGAGGGGAAAGTTTCAAATTAATTGGAAGCTAGTTCTGATTCCTGGAATGTTACTATGAATTCTTTGGGTAGTGCAGGTCTTAATTATAAATTCAGGACATTGCCAAATATTTCATCATTTTAATTTTGGTGAAGTTGATGTCTTTAACCGTTTGTCCCTGTGCTTCCTGCTGTTTGTGTTCCCAGGTACATCCAATGAGGTGGCCCAGTTTCTCTCCAAGGAAAACCAAGTCATTGTCCGCATGCGGGGGCTCCCCTTCACGGCCACGGCTGATGAAGTGGTAGCCTTCTTTGGACAGCATTGCCCCATCACTGGGGGGAAGGAAGGCATCCTCTTTGTTACCTACCCGGATGGTAGGCCCACAGGGGATGCTTTTGTCCTCTTTGCTTGCGAGGAATACGCACAGAACGCACTGAGGAAGCATAAAGACTTGTTGGGTAAAAGATACATCGAACTCTTCAGGAGCACAGCAGCTGAAGTTCAGCAGGTTGGTGGCTTTGCCTTATTTCTATCCTCTTTTTGTTTGATTTATTTTTTAACTGAAATATAGTTCATTTGCAATGTTTTAGGTATATAGCAAAGCAATTCAGTTATATATATATATATTATTTTTCAGATTTTTTCCATTATAAGGTATTACAAGACATTGAATATAATTTCTATTCATTATTTCGGATCCTACATTATTTGGTGTGCTAAAATAAAACTTGGAAATAAAATTTGGAAATTACAGAAAGTAAAAGCACGTGAAAAAAGTCTTATTCTGTAACTAAATGAGAGCTACTATTATCTTAATATACACACACAAAAATTCAGTCTTTAATTCTATGTCTAACAGCAGCATATAATTCATTTAGGAAGTCTATTGTGCCAGGGTTTTTTTTTTCCTATCATTAGAAATTTCTAGGTAGACATGCTAATAAAACGGTCAGTTTCTGATTGATTTCTTTAGAACTGGATATAGGGAAATAAGGTTTTAATGTCTTGCCAAATTTATTTCCCAAAAGGCTTGATCACTTTCTTGCTGCTGGGAGAGTGCAAAGTGTCCTTTTGTCCTGCTGCTGTTCATCCCTTTCAGAATTGAGCACTCTTTTTGAGACACGGACGGAGCAGTCAATTCCTGAAAACATGCCAAGATCCGAGCATAAAACCATCTCTAGGGTCTCAAGCCTTTCAGCTGTTCTTCTTGACTTACAAGCTGATCATTTCACTTCAGGGGTCAGTTAGCTTTGCACCTGAGATCATGTAGACTGTTTCACATGGCTCTTCAACTTATTCTACTTGATTCGATTGTAGGATATAGTCATTTCAGTGATTTTCTTTGGTCTTTTTTGCAAGCAGTTCAGACACTGACTCTACCGTTATTTCAGTGAGTTCCTAAAATGATTTTGTCTAGCTTCGCAAAGCCCATTGTAATGATTTAAAATAATTCTTCAAAGTTAAATAGAACCATCATCTGCTAGAATATCAGACTGATTTTTGTGCTCAAATAAATGTAAGCGAAATGTTAAATTTACTCTGTGTTCTATTGTACTGGTGCTCTTGAATCTTAAACTATGAGCATACTTGTAGTATAATCAATTGTACTTGTTGAAAGTGAGTATCATAAATTCTGAATCTCTAAAATATGCTGAGCATGTTCAAGGCTTAAAACATCCTGCCCAAACTAGAGGGCAGGGGGTGAAATTTTTATTTTAGATCTTTAATTCAAAAGAACTGTTTCATGGAAATCATCCCCTAGAATGTATTACCCCAGAGCCTTGGCTGCTGCTGCTGCTACTGCTGCTAAGTCACTTCAGTCGTGTCCGACTCTGTGCGACCCCATAGATGGCAGCCCACCAGGCTCCCCCGTCCCTGGGATTCTCCAGGCAAGAACACTGGAGTGGGTTACCATTTCCTTCTCCAATGCATGAAAGTGAAAAGGGAAAGTGAAGTCGCTCAGTCTTGTCTGACCCTCAATGACCCCATGAACTGCAGCCCACCAGGCTCCTCCATCCATGGGATTTTCCAGGCAAGAGTACTGGAGTGGGGTGCCACTGTCTTCTCCAGCTACTGTTTGTTTATTGGCTTGGATGTAGAGTGTGCTATCTCTATGACTTTGCCATAGGTGGTTTTGAGTGTAGGGGGAATTTTCTCTTTCCTGCCTCCCATCTCTAATAATTTATTTTAATATGTACGGAAGTAGTCTTAGACTTTCTGCTTTCTTTGTTACTAATAATCACTTAGGAACTTTTTACTCACCTTCTATTTGGCAGGTACTGTAGGTGCTAGACCATTTCCTGTCCCAAGTTTGTTTATAACCACATTTGTTTTCTATTCATGTTCTTCCCCCTAATGTTTGTACTGTGTCTGGATTGTTTGTATATTTTCTTAAAGTCTTGCTTTCTCTTTGGCTGTGTTGTGTTTACTTTTTATTATTGTCATCTCTTATTCACCTAGCAATTGGACAGGCTGTGAGTGAGGAAGTTAGGGCAGTCTGGGGGGAGTTCATGGATTGTCTTATATTTTTAGTTATGAGCTGGTAACTAGTTGGGCTTCTCTCATAGCTCAGTCGGTAAAGAATCTGCCTGCAATGCAGGAGACCTGGGTTCAATTCCTGGGTTGGGAAGATCCCCTGAAGAAGGAAATGGCAACCCACTCCAGTATTCTTGCCTGGAGAATCCCATGGACAGAGGAGCCTGGTGGGCTACAGTCCATGGGGTCCCAAGAGTCAGACATGACTTAGCGAATAGACCACCACCACATGAGCTGATAAAGGCTACAGTGGTAAATGGCTCAGAAATCTTGGGGATTCCACACATGGCATTTAGGCATACGCTAAACTACAACAAAAGTAGACAACAACCTTGTAACGTGAGTTTTGCCTGGGAGCAATTCTTTCTCCATTCCAAAATGTACCTGACCTCTCATCCATTCTCAAGAGAGCTGAATTCCATGAATTTAAAAGATAGGATCCTCTCTTTTGCCACTGTCTCGAATTCATATGGAAATTGATTTTTAATTTTCACTAATAGATTTTTTTTTCAGGTTTATGGTATCCAGGCATTCTGCTTTACATATCGTTATAAATGTGACACATTTTAACGTAATCGAGTCACTATTTGACCTGTGGTTCCTTTACTGGGTCGTGTTCTTTATAGTCTTGGGTTTGGAGGTGGAATGTGAAGATAATACCGACAGCACTATCTAATGAAATGAAATCTAGTGGGTTGTCCATAAGTCCACATTTTAACACTATGTCCTGAAAAGCAGCAGACTTGAGTACTTTCTCAAAGCAGATAGTGATGCATTTGTCTGTGGGAGAGGGTGAGGGTGGGATGATTTGGGAGAATGGCATTGAAACATGTATATTATCATATGTGAAACTAATCGCCAGTCCAGGTTCGATGCATGATACAGGGTGCTCAGGGCTGGTGCACTGAGATGACCCAGAGGGTTGGTATGGGGAGGGAGGGGGAAAAAAAAGTCCTTAATCTAAGTTCATTGTGTTGTGTGTGGCATATACCTCAGAATGCCTCTAACAAAAGTGGGCTCACAATCTCCCAGCTGAAAACCATGAACGACTTTCTCTATGAGTGCTTCTCAAACTTTACTATGCTGGTTGATCACCCGGGGATCTTGTTAAACTGCAGACCCATACGGACCAGGTTGGGGTGGAGCTGAGAGGATGCAGTTCTAGCCATTCCCCAGGGACGCCAGCCCTGGCCTGCAGGCAGCATTGCAGTAGCAAAGCTCTAAATGACTTCTGTTTTGCTTTGAGCACAGGTGCTGAATCGATTCTCCTCGGCTCCTCTCATTCCACTTCCAACCCCTCCCATTATTCCAGTACTACCTCAGCAGTTTGTGCCCCCTACAAACATTAGAGACTGTATACGCCTTCGAGGTCTTCCCTATGCAGCCACAATTGAGGATATCCTTGACTTCCTGGGGGAGTTTTCCACCGATATCCGAACTCATGGGGTCCACATGGTATTGAACCACCAGGTAAGAAAATCACTTACTGGAAAACTGATTTGCTGCTTATTAAAGACACTCTTCAGTAAACAAGTAACAATTGTTCATCTGTTTGTATAGTAAGTTTTGCAGGAAAAATTTAACTATAAATGCAAGAGATCTTTTAAGATGAGCTCCAGAAAGAATGCTGGAGTTGGTACAGTAATTCAGATTCAGCTCTGATTTCATTATCACATACGTCCACCAAGTCATCAATAGCATCAGGTCGGAGAAAAAGACGTTATCAGCATTTTACTACTGCAACTACTGAATTCTGCTGGAGTGAGAAAGCAATCATAGACAACATTTAAAAGCAATGAACATGTCTGTGCTCCCAAGTATTTTGTATCCATAGATGATTTATAAATGGCTTATTTCATGTAGCTATCAAATCACATTTAGTAGAGTGCAAACTCAGAAAGAACTTGTGTCTATACCACTTGGAACAGTATGTGATCATAAAAGACATTCAAATGTATTAGTGTATTTGCGTGTGTGCTAAGTCATTTCAGTCGTGTCCAACTCTTTGCAACCCACCCAACTTCAGCCCGCCAAGCTCCTATGTCCATGGGATTCTCCAGTCAAGAACACTGGAGCGAGTTGCCATGCCCTCCTCCAGGGGATCTTCCCGAGCCAGGGGTCAAACCTGCGTCTCTTATGTCTCCTGCTTTGGCAGGCGGGTCTTTACCATTGGCGCCATAGTTGTTGAGAATCCTCTGTGGAAAATCTAGCCAGATTCGTATAGTATGCAATATATATTCTAAGTGTATTAAAAATAGGTCTCGGCTTGGTATCTCTTGCTCTTTAAATAAAATTAATTATATTAGTTGCTGGGCAATTTGCCAGTTTGTTGTGTTATCATACAGAACTCTAAATACCCATATAGCATGTAATTCTAATGAACGTTTTGGAACTGTTTATTAAAAAGCCAAGTTGTATTAATTTTTGAAAATATTTTTTCTGTGCATTATAGTCTGAATATAGGTTTGTATTAGAAATACCCACTTTTTCTAAACTGCTAGTTTCCCACTTTCTGTTTTCCTATGAAGATGGGTCACATTTATAGCCATAGTCCTGTCTCACTGGAAAGTGCCTGCCACTGGGTATAGGGAACCAGAAGATACTGAGTCCCTTGTTAATGTGCCACACTAACACGTGCTCACTCTCACGTCACTTTTGAGCTATGTAACTTTTTATCCAACTAGGACTCCTTTCAGCATGTTTCTCTGATGGGAGGCCTTTTGAATCAAATTCCCCACAATTCAGCATCACCAGAGAATTGTTTGGGTTCTGAGTCACCATTTCTAGTAATCTAGGGGCTGTTGTTACTCTTTGATTAACAACCATGGACAGATTGGCCTCTCATTGACCCTTGTGACCTACTGTGATTGCACCTGGGAGAAGTGCTTCTTTGATGATGGACAAGCTCTTAGCTGCCTCGAAGATGTTAGTTTTCCATCTTGGACTGGGTTTCCCTGGTGTCCTTAATTTCCCTGGTATGGTAACTCTGATGGTAACTTGCATGGTAATCATTTGCCATAACTGGTCCCTTAGAGACTTTAAAGAAACCCATAAAATAAAAAAAGGAGTCTTATAAGCCAGTTGTATCTTTCTTTCTCTGCCATAAAATGTCTATGCTAAATAAGACTAAGGCATTCTGGTCCTGTGTCGCAGAGATCCACTAGCTTTGTTTTAAATAGGATTTTTAGCAAGCTGTTAGTAACAGAGGAAATGTCTGTAAATACCTGTTGGCCAAGGTTTAAAATGGAGATGCAAAGGAAGAGGTGAGAGAAGGGCTCCCGCGCAGTGCTGGTGCTCCAACTCTGGCCACCCTTCGCCATGCTCTGCAACCCCAGCTCCTCCCCTTCTTCCTGTCTACAGGCCACACCCCAATCTAGGCAGGCTTCAGGGAGGAGGAAAAGGGATGTTACAGGTCAGTGAGGGACAGACTTGAGAGCCCATAGAGAACACTGGTTTGTTCATTTTCATGTAGGAGGATGGGTAAGGCTCTAATACTGGTTCTGTTACTAGCTTTTCTCAGTTGAGTGAGATTTAATCAGATTTTTCAGAAAGGGAAAAACCCAGTGTACAATCCTATAGTTTGAAACCGCAGTCACAAGGAGACCCTTTCAAAAACCCATAAATCTAATTCTAGTTGATAAAAACCCAAAAAGGATCACTTTCAGCTATGAGCTCTCAAAACTTATTTCTTCAAGGTTTTGTGGGCAATTCTGTTGATTAGGTGATGAAACATAAGTCAGGTTTCAGTAGATCTTACTGTCACCCAGATTTTGTGGCTAAAATGTCTGTACCATGGGTGATTGTCACTGTGCATGTTTTGTAAGCAACCACTTCCTTGTTGAAGGAGACAGTCTCCTTTTGTTTTTATTCTTCCTTACGCGCTCAGGGCCGCCCGTCAGGAGATGCCTTTATCCAGATGAAGTCTGCGGACAGAGCATTTATGGCTGCACAGAAGTGTCATAAAAAAACCATGAAGGACAGATATGTTGAAGTCTTTCAGTGTTCAGCTGAGGAGATGAACTTTGTGTTAATGGGGGGCACTTTAAATCGAAATGGCTTATCCCCACCGCCATGTAAGTTACCATGTAAGTTTTTCTTGGGTCTTGGCGCTATTCTACGCTGTATGCTGGTAGGTGCTTAAGCTGCTTTCATAACTTTCTGTGCCCCTGGTTCTTTCTAAGGCAGGTGAGGTGGTTACATAAGGCTTTCCCATCTGGAATCGGTAGTATCTGATAATCATTTAAGACCTTGGTTGTGGACACCCATAATTAGAGATGCTACATATACCTCCTTTCAAATTATATTCTTGCTTTTCCAGTGATAAGCACTTGATTTCTGAAGCTTAGTGTGCTCAAGATAAGCACTGACTCTGGGAGGCAACCTGGCTATGTAGATATTTTAATACGCATTTAAAGGTAAAATAAATATAACAGATCCTTTTTGTTTTTTTCCCGCAACATATTGTGGGTTTTTTTTTTTTTAAAGCAAAGGGTGATTTGATGCCCATTTTGCATTTTTAATTTTTTGAGCATTAAGTATTTTGGAGGAAGGATAACCTGAAGAGCATCTCTCTTGCTCTCCAGGATATCTGGAATGAGCAGGTTAGTAAAAACTAAAATGCGTAAATGAATTAGCCAAAGTTACCATTGGATCACAGGATCAGTGCTTAAATCAGGCCGTGCTGTTGCTCACTGGCACCTGGGTGCAAGCCATCTGGAATCCTGTCTGAGAGGAATAAGCCCTTTAGCATGGAGACCAACTTCCGGTTCACGACTAAGGAACATTTGGGGATCTGATGTTCAAAACTTGAATTTCCTGACAAAGTTTTCAGTTTTGAATACGACTTTTTCTTAGGAAGTATGTTGGGTATGTTTAAAGAATGTAGCACTCAAAGTATAGTCCAAAGATAACTCAGAAAGTGAACTGGATGGTGTGCTTGATTCCAATAAAATGTGGAGTGTTAAGACATCACTTTCTAGTAAAGAGGAATCCATACCAATAAACCTATTTGATAAACTATTTTTCATAGAACATTTGATAGGGCTTAATCCTTTATTGCCCTTGGAATTCCTAAATGCTAATATTCCATTTATCTGCTGCTTGCTGTTGGTGAATATCTAAGAATTGATCACTAATGACTATAAAGTTTAAAACATTCTTATTGGGCTGAAGTGGATATCTTAATGCAATCTGTTGTGTGTTTCCTGTCCATAAACCACTGATAGTATCAGTAACTTTTACAGTTTCCTTTATTGACAATCTATCAAGCATTGTAAGATAAGGGAATTTCTCCATCATGCATAACCCCAGTTCTTTTACTGTGATACATTTTTACTTCTCTCTTCCTAGTGGAAAAATGGTCATTACAGGCTTCATAAGACTTGCATTTCTCTTTCCCCCATCACAAACCCTAAAATAATTTTTCAAAATTTAAATGCATTTTTACATAAAAACTTACTTCCATATTTTTACTACCTTCTAAAGATTTTAATTAAAATTCAGCTGTTTGTCATTTTAGTGGAAGAGTTTGCTACTTTAAAAAAATTAGAACCAATTTTTGCATCTCTTATGCTTGTTCTGGTGGTTGAGTCGCTTAGTCATGTCCGACTCTTGCGACCCCTTGGACTGTAGCCTGCTAGGCTCCTGTGTCCGTGGAAATTCTCCAGGCAAGAGTACTGGAGTGGGTTGCCATTTCTCTCTCCAGGGATGCCTGTTCTACTGCACTTATTTTTTTCTGCCAACTCACTTTAGATGACCCTCTCTTTATGACTTAGGCATCTCAGGTCTGTTTGCCCTTTCTCTGGACTTTTTAGGCCAGGGATCATAATTTTAAAATTATCTACACACTAGGTATCTAACATGTAACAGTTTTTGATGGATATGAAGGAGGCACCCCAAAATTGAATATGAGATCAATATGTTAGTCTTGGGTTTTTGGTTTGTTTGGAGGGGTTGGGGTTTTTTGGTTTTGTTTGTTTGTTTTTGGCTGCACTGCTTGGCTTGCGGGATCTCAGTTCCCCAGCCAGGGACTGACCCAGGCCACAGCAGTGAAAGCCCAGAATACTAACCACTAGGCCCCCAAGGCACTCTCAGGTCTCGGATTTGTGTACCCTTATTCAGCTAACTTACTCATCTCCATAGACATACAGAAACCTCTAAGAAGAGCCGAAGACAGTAGAGATTTTCATGTGAAAAGTTATCCATTGGGCCTCAGCTGTTTGCAAAATATATTAGGTGATCCTAGGTTTGCAAAGTGAAGTCAGGGACCCCACATTCAGGCCACCGCTCGGTTATCTCTGCTGTTGGGTGCAGATGTCCTAGAGAGTGGTGCTCATCCCATACATTAAAGCTGGGGACCAGCAAGTGGTCTGACTTAAGTGAGTTGCTGTCTTCAAAGACTTTGCATAGCCAGAAGACAAAAAATCCAGTCCTTTCTAATCTAATCTGAATCCACTTTTCATCAGCTGCCTCTCAGGAAGACTTACACATATTATTTCTTCAGGGTTCTTTTTCAAGGAATCTGACTTTTTTTCTTTTTTTTTGCACTGCTCTGAAGATGTCAATTAGTTTTGAAAACCTATCTTCTGGGTGCCTCGAAGTGTGCACAATACAGAGATAATCTGCTTGTTTTAGGTCACTTTGCTCTGTCACAGTCTATGCTTTGGCATAGCACACGGTCCTGATGAATAGTATTTTACCCTGACTGTCCTCATGCTGTGCTGTAGAGTCGAATTCTCTCCATACTGGCAGTATAGCTCTCAAAAGGGAAAAAAAAAGAAAGCTTTTAGTTTGAAGCTACACGAGATGTCAGTCTGTCCCATGTTTCTTTCCTCAAAGAGTGAGTTTGTGGTTTCTTGCACTTAGGAGCAGGGTTAAAAAAAAAAAAATGTGTAATGAAATTTTGAGAAGATTTAAAAGTCCACTTGGAACTGTTTTTTTTCCCCCAAATTTCAAGCTAAGAACCATTCTTTAGGTAGATGGAGTGTGTGAGATTTGAGATTGCTCCTACATATTATCTATGTAATCAAAAGGCAGTTGCTTGGGATGGTATACAGAACTGGTCTCTTTCTTTCAAATGTGTGTATGGAAGGGCGACCTCATGGCCTCAGTGCTTCCATGTGTCAATATCACTAATATATCTCAAGGTCTCTCTCTGTTTGTTTAGGCCTGTCCCCTCCCTCCTACACATTTCCAGCTCCCGCAGCAGTTATTCCTACTGAAGCTGCCATTTATCAGCCCTCAGTGCTCCTGAACCCGCGAGCGCTGCAGCCCTCCACAGCGTACTACCCCGCGGGCACCCAGCTCTTCATGAACTACACGGCGTACTACCCCAGGTAAGGCTCACAGGAACAAAGGACTCCTTTGACAGCCGCCGCCTGAGTCCACAAAAGAATGTTGCCCGCCACATGGAAGGTTAGCATGGCAGGCTGCAGTTTCTGGTCATACATATCTCTGTCCAAGAAGGTTGTTTCAAGACAACCAGAATGTTTATTTTTTTATCCATGTCTTATTGACAGCATAGTCTTTTAGATTACTTATGTATACAACTTTCCCTTTTTCCTTTTGTTTTAGGGCTGTTCGTGAGTTAGCCCAGTAATCATTATAAAAGAGTGACAATATCAAGTGAATGAATTACAAAACGAGAAAATCTGTGGTGAGGGCAGTTCATTTTTAAGAATTCATGTCAGCCCAAAATAGATGAAAGCTGTTTTAAATTTTGTAGGGCTTGTATTCTTTCCCCTCTAAGTCTTTACTAACAAGTCCAGAATGAGATTTTTCAGTACTTTCTTGGACTCAACATATTTTAAATCTGATTGCTTTTAGTTGTTCTCAATTTCTTGGAGGCAACAGGATATAATGGAGAGAGTTCGTCAGTCTCATCTCTTCTTCTACCCGCAGCAGTTCACTTAACCTTTCTGGTTCTTAAACAGTGATGGGATCAGCCATGTTTCTGGAGTCCCTGAGTCCCTCCCAGGTCTGATTGCCTGTGATTCTAACTTGGATATAGAATGTCCTCTCAGTCTCAATCTTTTCAAAAAAAAATTTTTTTTAAGTCTTGTGTTTAGTTACTAACCAGTTCACTTTATTAAAATAAAAATTTTACTTTGGCACAAGCAATATTGCTCACATTTTTTCCTATGGTACATAAGGGCCTTGTTTTTGCCTTCTCAAGCTATTTAAAATAGATGCGTTGAATACATCCACCAATGTACCTGTGAGGTTTTGGCCTGGAACTTACCTGTCTGATCTCTAGAGTTATGTCACACTGTGGCTTTTTATTTTTGTTGCTTGTTTATTTGGCTGGGGAATTCCGTTGGCCTTGTGGCATGGCTTTCGGAATCTTAGTTTCCCGACTAGGGATCAAACCTGAGTCCCCTGCAGTGGGGTGTGGCGTCCTAGCCTCTGGGCCACCAGGGGATTCCCTGTCCTGCTGTATTTCCGTGCCCTCTCCATCTACGGTTTCCTCAGAGGGAGCAAGAACATTGAGATCTGGGTAGCATTGAAGCTTGCAGCCAATAAATGTACTTTTTTAGGAATTTTAAAAACTTTCATTCTTGTTTTTAAATGGAAAATATTGAAAATTTTCTTTATTGGGGAAGAACAGGGAGAAAGCCATGATAATCATCAGCTGACCATCTGGAAAATTTGAAAAGGCCCAGAAGCATGAGCAGTTGTTCTTGGTTGAGTACTGTGTCAGGCACCCACTCCAGTCCCAATCTGTCAGCTTCTCTGGAGCCTGTGACAGGCACTTGCTGGTAGCGGCTCTGGTTATAAGAAAGATCTTGGTCTTCCTTTCTCGTGCCATCAGAATGCCAGGAGTGGGGTGCTCTGTGCCCCTGGGTGTCGGGGGCACTTTCTTGTGCCTGTAATACACTTGGAGAGCCTCCAATTCCATCATTTCCTTGCTCTCTGGACACTGTTAAAAGAAGGAATCTCTTAGAAATAGTTTCCCATCATAGTGAGTTGGGACCGTAAGTCTGGAACTGAAGCCCCAAAGGCAAGAGAAACTGATTTATGGCTTAATAGTTCCTGTAATTTTTTTCTACTAGTAGTTTTAAAGTTTGTAATGTCCTCCTTAGTAAGTCTAAGAGGATAGAAGTAGTGAGTAAAAGTAGATTCAGATTTTACATGACTCTAAGTCCAAAAGTAACCTCAGTTATCAATTTGAGAACATACACATCTGTGTGCTTGTAAATAATGTGACATGCTAACATATGTTTGGTTGGTTTTTTTCAACTTGCCAGTATGTCACTGACTTCTTGCCTGAGGAATATCTGCAAATTTACCTCACTCTTGTAACTTCCCGTAACTAACAAGTTACTTCCCATTCGTGTAACTTTCTAAGAATGAAAATATGTCATAATTTTAAAATTCCTGTATTTTTATAGACATCTAATTGTATCTTTCTCTATTAAACCTCATACTGATCGTTAAATACTTCTTGGGAACAATTTCACAAAAGTGGGATTTTTAAATCATGCTTGTGTGTTGTATTTAAATTAATATTTCCAAATAACTCCTAGTATGTTTCATTATTTGAATTTTCATGTCCCTCATTCTAGGAAATTATATACACAAAGTGTTCAAACATTGGAATGTTCTGTTAACCAGACTTAAAGTCTGATATAATCTAAAAAAATATTCCAAAAGCCATCAAATATTTCATAGTTTTGGGAGAACGCCACTAATTTCTAACCTCACATGACTGTAAGGCATTTGAGACTCTGTAATATAAATGTTGAAAGCATATTTTGGCTTATTTACTGATGTGTAGGAAAATGGGAGATAGTATACTTCAGGCTAAAACAGGATATTAAATCGGAAGCTCTGGAGTTTGTCTCTTTTCAAATTAGAAATAAATTTAAATTCCCTCCACTTAAAAAAAAATACTTTATTGAAGTATAGTTGATTTACAGTGTTGTTTATCTCTGCTGTACGACAAAGTGATTAGTTATACACATTTTCTTTTTCTTGTTCTTTTCCATTATGGTTTATCATAGGATGTTGTCCCTCCACTTTTTAAATGAAAGCTGTCTGTCTGACTTCAAATTAATGCCATATGTTCATTACTTTAAAGATGTTAACATATTTTGCAAACTTTTAAAAGCAGGCCCCTCAGAAAATGATACTGATTTTTACCTGTTTTTAATTAATTTATCTGGGCAAGCTGTTATTCAGTACCTCTGTGTGCAACACATTTGGAATATTAGGGTTAATAAAATATGAACTCTTTCTGCCATAGGGTAGCTAACAGAATTCATCCCTGTGCAAAGTCAGTGACTTCAAAGGGCTCCTTCTGCTAGAGGGCATTTGTTCTTATTTTATGTCCTCCTACTTGGTGTATCTTCCAGTGGGTATTGCTCTGAGAATATACTGATAGCATCTCTCACTGTAAGGATTTGGATTACTTGAGGAACATATAAGGAAAAGAGCAATGAACCAGTTAGTTGCTTTTTGTTTAACTAGATGAGTTTTTAGCAGTCTAAATGTGTGGCTGTGACAGCAGCATTTTGAAGAGCTAGTGAAATTAAAACAAGTGGTTCTGTTTGCTGCTTAAGAACATTGGTTTTTTCTTTCTCCACTTGAAAGAAGGTTTCAGGAACCCGGTATGCCAGAGCTTAGCCTAGGATACAAAAGAAGTGTTGATGCCCACCCTGCTTATCACTCAAAACTTCTCTCCCATTACACCTTTTCTCTCCTATTACATAAAGTCCTACCTTTTGTTCTGACCTCTCATTTTTCTTAGAAAAGAATATTCTCTTTTGCATCAGAGCTATAAGCACAGGTAAGAAACATGCTAGATCTTCAGCTAAATGTCATATAATTTAAAGAAAGATGGATTAACGTAAATGTCTTGTGTATATCCATTGCCTCACCTTTTGTAGGATATATAACTAATAACATATTCACTTTGAACCAAAGTAGAGGGCAAGGGGGTGGTTGACATTTTTAATGAGGGATGCTTTATTTGCATGCCCACAAGAAAGGGTGGGGTTGGATGAGGGATCCTTTTATTTGGGGGGATAACCCATTATGTGAAATCAGCTCCTTTCTAGCCAAGCATTAAATACTAATAGTGAAACATTCTACAGTGCTTGGTTTGTCATGTCATTTTTGTATTCTCTCCTGAAATTCTTTGTACTTGAACCGAAAGAATACCAACCCTCCGAGAGATGCCTGCATTTGCTGTTTTGAAAAACTTGGCTTTCTTGTTCCAGTCTCCTTTGTTTTACTGAGATAAATGTAGGTTCACACGCCATGTAACAAACAGTACAGAGGCCTTCCATATACACCTGAACTTGTTTCGTCACTAAGTTGTGTCCGACTCTTCGTGACCCCATGGACTGTAGCCCACCAGGCTCCTCTGTCCATGGATTTCTCAGGAAAGAACACTGGAATGAGTTGCCATTTCCTTCTCCAGGGGATCTTCCTGACCCAGGGACTGAGCCATGTCTCCTGCTTGGCAGGAAGATTCTTCTCCACTGAGCCACTGGGGAAGCCAGATTTACTTGCTGAAAGCTTTCTGATAGGACCAAGAAAAAGAAAGAATTCTTGTTTTAAAAATGTCTTTTTATTTTATAACAAATACTTAGTGTCACAAATGCAAGCTGGAACTCAGCGTGCAATAAAATGACACTAGAATGTTGGAAAATGTGATATTCATGCAATATCAGGCAATGCAATAATAAAGAAGCACCAGATAATTTGCTGGTGGAAACAGCTTTGTTTTTCTTTCCCAATTTGAATGTCATTTCTAAATGACATAAGCAAGAACTGTTGTGGGCCATAGAGTATACTGTCAGTGCCTGAGAATTCAGTGTAGTTTCATGGAAGAAATAGTTGTTTACTAAAGACCTTATATAATGAGTAACTCAGGGAATTTAAAATACACTTAAAATTCTTAACTTCAAGGAAAAAACTTTACTCAAAACACTTAATTGATTTCAATATATAAAGTTTTTTTCCCCGATTCTTTTTCTTAAAAATGTTATTTTCAAGCATAGCTTTTAAAAAACCTATGACAGAAATTTTCAAACAAGTAATTTGGGAATATATCTATTACTCAATATTTTGCCAATCTGGTGTCGTCATATTGAGGACATTTTAAAGCACAGAAACCCAGACATCATTTCTTTCACGTGTCGCTGTTTATGTGCCCCGTGTATCTCTAAGCGCCTTATTCTTAAGTGTTAATGCTGTTGTTGCACTCATGCTCAGCTGTGTTCGACTCTTCTCAACCCCGTGGACTACAGCCCATCAGGCTCCTCTGTCCATGAGATTCTCCAGGCAAGAATCCTGGAGTAGGTTGCATTTCCTACTCCAGGGGATCTTCCTGACTCAGGGATCGAACCCATATCTCGTGTCTCCTGCGTTGGCAGGCAGATTCTTCATTACTGTGCCACCTGAGAAGCTCTTAAGTATTGATAACTTTAGTTAAAGCAGATAAACTTAACTAGAACACATATGCCTATCTTGATAAACAAAATAAGCCTCTTTTGCCTCCCCTGCCCTATGTAAGCATTTCCTTGGTATATATTTACTGCACTGAAGTAGGGTTAAAGGAAAAACTGACATTTGTCTATGAATTTATTTAATAATAGAGTATTGACTTTTTATTTCATTTAAGTTCAAAATAAACCATAATAACCACAAAACTAGAATGGAATTGCTTCTCTAGACAGGGTGTGATTTGGGGGGAAAGAAGGTGGTGGAGCCCTCCTGCTTGCCTTTTATTGTGCCTTTCAATGTTGTCCTCAGTTCCTATTCAAAAATAAGACAAAAGTGCATTTAAAAAACAAAAACCCAAAAGTAGTTTCCAAAATAATAGCTTTTGTAAATGTGCCTCTCTGGAAATTGTTGTAACATAGCATGGATCACAGTGTGTTTTGCTTGCTTCTTCAGCGACAGCTTTTCCTCAGAATACTACTTTTTTAAACTGTCGTTCTCAAAATATGTAAGATCAGTTATCATTCTATGCTTTAAATCAAGCAAAAAGATTACTTTTAAAATAATTTCTGGTGTTGGATGTAGTTTTCAAATGTAAAAGGAAGCTTTGTGGGGACAATTCTTGTTTTGAGTAAGAAGTCTGTAACTTTACTATGTGTTTGGAACATATTATGATAAATGTAGTAGGGGGTTTAAATTTTTGTAATCTTTAACGTAATTGGAGTAAATTTAAGTTTAGCTACCAAACAATTTGACAGTACCTAAATTTGCTTACTATTTTGGTGAAATAGATTCTCAAAAGATTTCTTTATTCCTTCCAAAGTGTTTTTATATTTGTTGGTTACTTAAACTTTCTCCAGGAGGTAGATGCACTTGGAAAGAGAGACTTGTAGCCTTTAAGAAGAGCTAACAGAAATGGAGGATCCGTGTGTACTGCCCAGTCCATCTACATGAGTTTTTTTTTTTTTTTTTTTTAACATGAGTATTAAGCTCAAAAGAATGTTGCAAAGTCAGCCTTCTTGAGACTGTTCACTTCAGATGAACAAGTTAGTTCAGAAATTTCCAAATGAAAATTGATTCCAGCCTTTACACTTGCTAGGATTAAAACGTTGTTTCTCCAGTCACTTTCCAAATATAGGGTCTTTATGTCACTAGGCGCGTTCATAACTGTTAAACAAGACTCAGTGTGGTAATTTTGCAAGGAAGTAGAAACCAGATTTCTTTTTGTAAGACTCCTCAGGATGTTTTCTGTGTTAATGTGTTGATGTATTGTGACTCATTCAGAGGAAAGTATATTCTCTTCTCTAATTTTCTTTTCCCTTAACCTCTTTCTCTAATAAGGTAGGTAATGCTTTTGATCTCTGTCCTCTAGAGAAATATGACGAGTCATCACATTGTTTTGTCATGCTATAACTGCTTCTACTTTGGAATGCTATCCGTGTTGCCAATGTTTAGTAATTTGTAATTGTTAAATGAAAGAGTATTGTATTATGAGAACTGTTTTCAAAAGAGTATATAGTTTTCTTGGTTGTTAGACACCTTGGCCTTCACTGTTTTCATATATCTTTCCCTGTGCTGAAAAAGAATTTGCAGTGATGTATTAGGATACAGAGTATTTGAAAAAAAAATTGTGATATAAATTAAGACTTGATTAAAAATATAACATAGGAAATGTTTGATAGTCTGGCAGTTAAATTAATCTTAGGCGATTAATATTGGCATAACAATCATGGGCTTTGGGCAGGAGGAAACTTGAATTGCACACTCATAATTTCAAAGGAAAGAAAGTCATAAATTTCTCAGGGAAATCCAGTTTTTCTCCGATTGAGTTTGAGAGTTATTACTCAAATCCATAGAATGTGGAGTGCTCCCATGGAGGAGATCTTCCACTTTATAACTCACGTGTTTGACTCCAGCCACAAGTATACATATATCCCCTCCCTCTGAGCCTCACTCCAGAAGGTTCTTAACATGATCTCAGGGTCACCTGCTGACTGAGTCTCAGCAGCAGTGTCTGCATAACTGTGATGCTCTAGTAGTCTTTTGAAAATAAACCTTCGAGGAGAACCCCCCACCATGCTGTTTTCTTTTTCTCTTCATTTCTTCTCACCTCCCCTCAGGTCTTTGCTGGTTCAGGCAGCCCCAGCAGGGTTTCTTAGCAGTTCAAGGTCAGTCTCCTTGTTAGCTTATACAGTCTCTGCATTGCCTGTAGGAACTCGGTGTTCAGTGTTAGGTTGACTCATTCATTTGGACCCTAACCCTTGGGTTCTTTTGTGGTTCTATCAGTTTTTTAATCTTTGCAGCTTTTGAGTACCGGTTACGTTATTGGTACTATGTCCATCTGAGACTTTTTTTTTTTGCAGAGTGTTGGGATCTTAAGTTTCCCAACCAAGGGATTGATCCCATACCCCCCTGCAATGGAAACACAGTCTTAACCACTGAACCACTAGGGAAGTGCTTCTAACAATTTAATTTCAGAGTAACCGCTAGAAGAACCATGGTGTCCATTAGTAACAACTCAAGTTCACTTCCCTTCTACCCACTTTACTTGCCCCTTCTACATCCCTAAATAACTACTAATCTATTTTCTGTTCCTATGAATTTGCCTGTTCAGATGTTTCATATAAACAGAATAACGCCATTTGTGGTCTTTCATGACTAGTTTCTTTGATTTAGCCTGTTTTTGAGGTTCATTCACGTTGTAATATGGATCAACAGTTTTCATTCCTTTTTATGGTTAAACAGTATTCCATTGTAGGAGTATACAACATTGAGTTTATCATCAGCTGTCAGACACTTGGAGTTGTTTATTCTATTAATAATGCTGTATACATCTGCATTCAGGTTTTTGTGTGGACCTAGATTTTCAGCTTTCTTTAGTTAGGTATGTACATAGGAGTAGAATTGCTGGGTCATATGGTAACTTTATGTTTAACTTTTCAGAAACAGCCAAACTGTTTTCCAAAGGGGCTTCACCATCTTAACATTCCCATTAACAATGTTTTGGCATTTTTCCTTTCTTTACATCCTTTTCAGCTCTTTTAACTATTTTCATGTGTGTAGATTTGCTGTCTCATTATGGTTTTAATTTACATTTATTTAACTATTGATTTTGAGCAACTTTATACGTGCTTACTAGCCATTCACATGTTTTCTTTGGAGAAAAGTTTATTGAAGTCCTTTGTACATTTTTTAATTGAGCAATTTTTCTTACTGTTTTTTAGTTGTAAAGTTTCTGTATATATTCTAAGTAGGACATCTTATATGACTTACAAATATTTTCTTCCAGTCTGTGGGTTGTCTTTTCATTTCTTCATGATGTCCTTTAAAGCACAAAAGTTTTTAAGTTTTGGTGGGTTTTGTTTCTGGCCATGCCACATAGTAAAAGCATGGATTCCTAACAATTGGATCACCAGAAGAAAAAAGTCAAAGTAGAAAGTGTTAGTTGCTCAGTCATGTCTGACTGTTTGTGACCCCTTGGTATGTCCATGGAATTCTCCAGGCCAGAATACTGGAGTAGGTAGCCTTTCCCTTCTCCAGGGGATCTTCCCAACCAATGGATCGAACCGAGGTCTCCTGCATTGCAGGCAGATTCTTTATCATCTGAACTACCAGGGACTAATTCCCCAAAAGTTTTAAATTTTGATGCAATTCAACTTATTTCTTCTTTTCTCACTTGTACTTTTGTCATATAGAATGCAAAGTCATGAAAATGTATTACTACATATTCTTATAAGAGTTTTGTTGTGTTAGCTCTTGTACTTAGGTGTATTATCCATCTTGAATTAGTTTTTTATACAGAGTAAGGTAGAAGTCTAAATTCATCCTTTTGCATGTGAACATTTCACTGTTCAGCACCATTTACTGAAGAGAGTTATTTTCTCATCAAATTGTCTTAGAACTCTTGTCAAAAATCAGTTGACCAGGGACTTCGGTTGAGTCCTATGGTTGACTCCATGCTTTCATTGCTGAGGGCCTTGGGTTCCATCCTTGGTCTGGGAACTGGGATCCCATGGGCAAACAAACAAGTAAATAAATTGACCATAAATGTAAGAGTTTATTTCTGGCCTCTCAAATTCTATTCCATTGATCTTTGCCTACCGTTATGGAGGTACCACACCAAAGTTTAGTAAAGTTTTTAGGAAATTCAAAATACTTTGCTCTTTTTCAAGAAAGTTTGGCTGTTCTTGGTCATTTGTAATTCCATATATGTTTTAGCTTCAGTTTTCTTGATGTCTGGGGGAAAAAAAAAGAATATGATAGCTATTATATCAAATCTATACAATTTAGAGTATTGCCATTTCAACAAAATTAAATTGTCTGTTTATGAACATGGACTGTCTTTCCATTTATTTTGATGACTTCTATTTTTTAACAATGTTTCATAGTTTTTAGTGTGTAAGTCTTGCTGTTCCTTTGTCACTTTCTTTGTAATATTTTGTTCTTTTAATGCTGTTGTGAATGATTGCTTTCCTTATTTCATTTTTAGGTTGTTCATTGTAGTGTATGTATATATGTGAAAGTCGATCAGTCGTGTCCAACTCTTTGCAACCCCATAGACTGTATATATAGTCCACGGAATTTTCCAGGCCAGAATACTGGAGTGGGTAGCCTTTCCCTTCTCTAGGGCAAACCAGGGATTGAACCCAGGTCTCCCATATTGCAGGTGGATTCTTTACCAGCTGAGCCACAAGGGAAGCCCTATTGTAGTATACAGAAATGTAATTGATTTATTTTGTGCATTGATCTTATATTTCTAACCTTGCTGCTTTGAATGAATGCTGCCTGTATGGGGGGAAGCATTGAGCTAGGAGGTAAGAAGTCTGGGTAGTTCTTTGGTTTTGTGAAGAGCTAACTGGTTGTGTGACCTTCGGGAAATCATTTAACTCTTAGTTTCCGTTTCTACCTCTGTGAAAACAAGAAGGTGTGGCTGAATGATGGCTAAAGTCCCTCTCAGCCCTAAAGATCAGCATTCCCTCTCTGCTCTCACAGTTACACATGGATTGACTTTTGGTCTCTAAACAGACTCTCCTTGGAGAGAGTTGTAAAAATCTCTCCAAGTAACTCAAATATGCAGATGAGTTGAGAATTACTGTTTTAGAGACTTAGATTATGGGCAGCTTGATGTCAAGTAATATTTTCAGGCTTCCATATTTTAGATATGATGAAATGGAAGAATGGGGATGGAAATAGCAAGAATGAGAATAATAACAGAACAACAAATTACTGTGTTTTATGGTTTGTGGAGTATTTCGATACGTTAAGTCATTGATGCTGAAGGACAATTCTGTGAAACTAGGAAATGTTTTCATTCCCATTTAAGAAACGATAAAATTAAGTGACTTGTTCAGGCTTACTGTGCTAGTAAAATGGAGGCTAGGATTGGATTCACCATCTGGTATCATTCCTGTTAACCCATCAGTTAGGATTATGTAGGCTAGATAATCTCAATTTTTAGTCCCTTTCATTATGTCTTTAGTCTTTGAAGTGGATAACTACCTACTTAGAATGATTTGTGTTAATAATCTAAAGCTGTGTATCTTTAGTGCTCTTTTAAGCTAATGACTTATAAAAAAATCCCTATGCATATATGAGTATCGGGCAACTAATTGTGAAAAACAGATTGGTATGGGACATGGTGAAACTAATTTCATAATATGGTAATCATTTGAGTTACTACATAAAGAATAATTAGTTATTCACGTGGCTTGTGTTTCTTGGCGGTAATTGTTGCAGATACACTAAAAGGACCCACCATCAGTTTCCCCTCATGTTAATGGTGGTTAATGTAATTTGTTATGCATCCCTTCCAGTTTACCAATACACACTTTTTTTTTTTTCAGTTCAGTTGGGAGAAATAACTCATGGGTGCTATAGCACTTTGCTCTCACGTTGTTCTGTACTTAACTGTGTTGTGCATCTGCTGTATACAGGGATAGAACAGTGTGTGCTTTGGAGCAATCATTTTGTATACCTTTTGGTCTCTGGCTATGGTTTCTGTTATTCCTCTGCGTTCATGACTTTCCTTGCCTTAGTATTCCTGGTAACTAGCCAGTTAATCATCAATGAGCTGGGCTTCGGAAGTGGTGCTTTGTGGTTGAGTGGCTGCAGAAGTTTCCTTCTCTCCTTCCTTCTCTAAGAATCTCGGACAGAACCGGATCTTTGGGGACACCTTGCATTTAACTCTGCATTAACCCTTCTGTCTTTCTTTCCAACTTTGGGCTTTTGTAGAAATGGGGGACAGAATAGTTGTGGTGTACTTACCTGCCTTGGGAGAGAGAACTGAGAATTCTAAGAAGGGTCACCTTGAGAAAGTGTTTCTTTAAGTAACTATTGTGTTTAGAGTAAATATTAGACATTGTCTGTTTCTATTGGTTCATTGTGCTTTCTCTCCCTTTAGCCCCCCAGGTTCGCCCAATAGTCTTGGCTACTTCCCTACAGCTGCTAATCTTAGCGGTGTCCCTCCACAGCCTGGCACGGTGGTCAGAATGCAGGGCCTGGCCTACAATACTGGAGTTAAGGAAATTCTTAACTTCTTCCAAGGTTACCAGGTCAGTACCTTGAAGAAGAAAAATACTCAGTGCCCTTATTACTTAAGCTGATGTGCCTAAAGAATGCAGCCAGGATATTCTCTGAAACTCATGTGTACAAACGCTTTTAAATAGATTTGCTTTATGAAGAACCAGAGTCGGGGGATTCGTTATCTGAGTGCTTACTTCAAACTCATCTAGGGCTCTTCCATGCTATTTTAATTACTTCCACTTAATTTTAGGTGCTTTTCTTTTTCTCTCTTTCAGTTGGGCTACTTTGAGAAAGCTGTTTATGCACACAGTGGTGTGGGTCTTTCCATCTAGAATAAGATTGGCTAAGAAGGAATTTTCTTCAAAGTCAAATTGTTGACTAACGAAAAAATAGAGTTTGAGTATTTAAAAAGTAGTCTGAGTCCTTTCTGCCTGGTATGGAAGAAACAAGGGTGACTCAATGAATCTTTAGATGGTAACTCTTTTGAAAAGAGCTGTAGGAAGTGTTTCTTTTATGATAACTAATGAAACTGATTTTTACTCTGTCCCATTTTTCTAACGCTACCTGTGTCCATCAGTTGTTCTTTGATTTTTGGTAAGAGCTTGTTAAAAGCAAGCAAAGTCTTCTCATTCTCATCTCACCTGAGAGGATACTTTTCCTTCCTTAAATCACATGGTTAGACCCAAACTCCTTCTTCCCTACAATGTCTAAAAATCAGTATCTTGCAGTCTTTACTTGCACTAAAAGCAAAAACGGTCTTTCCTCTTGGAGCTGAGCCTTGCTTGAGTCATTAGTTGAGAAGCACTTGTAGGCCTAATCATCAAGTCCTGAAGCGTTAACCGTACAACACGGTAAGGGTGTTGCCCACAGGCGCAGTTACACTCACACTCCTAGAATAGGTTTACAAGGTTGGTATCCATGAACCATGGAGTCGCAAAGATTTGGACATGACTTGGCGACTGAACAACAACAACAAATCCATAAATTGTGGAGGATTGTGGAGCTCAGCTAAAGCAATGTCAGTGGGGATGCCCCAAACCTACCAAGTTACCATCATGGGATATTTTTTGACAATTGAAGAAAATCTATGTCTGATAGTGAAAGACTGAATGAAATTGGACAAAAGTTATGTTTTGTTACTGCTTGGCTTAGCACATTCTTTGCAGACATAAGCTATTTTTCAGAGATCAGCAGATACTTTGCTTCTTCCCTACCTGTTGGAATCCTTTGGAATGGTAAATAGTTGCTTCCCAAACTTCATATCTGATTCACTAGATTACGAAGAGAGAATTTTACCAATGGCTATTGAAAAGATAAAATCACATGGAGAATACATTTGAGTTTTGTGTTTTCTCCCATGATTTTCCAGTTGTTTTGACTAATTTTTATTACATTCAAACTGAATAGCATTAAGTGTTAATACATATAAACTGTATGAGAGTAAACGAAACTGCTCTTCTTACGGGTATTCATTAAACCACAAACACATAATAGTAGTTATTTCTAGATTTATGGCTAAAAGATTTACAGGCTTCAAAATTAAGATAAACTACTACAGATTGAAGTTATTTTGTCTTCTAGTAGCCTCTAGGGAATTATTCAGTGTTGGAGCAGACCTAGTATAATCAGAAGCAAAAAGATTCTGCAAAGCTATTTTGTCTCAAGGCATTTGCCTTCATTTCTGAAGTGCTTGGAATTTATGAACTGGATAGATAAATTAGGATTACATAGGAACCTCAGTTATCTAATTCAGCATATCAAATTATTCTTGAATAGTTTTAAGGTAGTTAAAATGCATACATTCAAAATCTTTTGTATATAATCTAATTTCATGTCACTCTTACATAAAAGTTTATATCTTCTGCTGTCTTTAAGAGTCCTTGCCTTCTTATTCTTTTTGCCTTTTCTCAGTTATTTTAGTAATGGCCACTCACCATGAAGCTCTAGGTTCTTTTAGATATGTCTTTGTCACAAAATAAAAATATCAATGGGTGACTTTTTAAAAAAAATTGTTCTGAAGTGTAATCTTTATGTCTGTCTTTATATATGGGGCCTTTATTGCTGTTGCTTATTTATTGGGAGGTTTTCATTTGATTTCTGGTTACTTAAAATTTATCCTACATAATTACATAATTTATTTATGTAGGTAATAATACCAAATCCTTGGTAATAATTGTTTGAATGAATGAAATCTCTTTATGGTTTCTGATTCTGTCTTTTAAAACATACATATATATATATATAATAATGGCATATGTCATTTTTATAAATGTTACTTTTAATTTTTAGATATATGGTTCCCCTTTCCTCAGCAAAATTCTTTCTATAAAACTACTCCCACTTGATTTTTCCTTAATTGATTTGGGGTTGAAGGGGCTGGAAAGGGCTGATTTACAAAAAGAGAAGAATTGTGATACTAAAGCAAGATGCAGGATATAGGTTCTGCTATCAAATCTGCATTTTTGTAAATTAACCTGAGTGAGGCCCATTTTGATAAGTGAAATTAATAGAATGAGAATTTATGAAGGCAAACTACGATAAAAATATTTAGTGATGAGGATATCATTCTGTTCGTGGAAATAAATCTGTCTTTACTTTAGTTGATGGACCTCTTATTCTGAAATGGGCTCTTAGGTATCCTTATATTAGTCCTTTAACTTTTTCATTTGCCCTTTGCATTAACCTTTGCTGTCAGTGGCTTTGCATTTTCAATAGTGCTAATTTTTTTTTCTCCTCCAAGTACTGACTTTAATCATTATCTCTTTGGGCCACTTACTGCTTTTAACTTGCTGCACTGCTGAGAGAACTAGATTGATATTACAAATATAGCTAATGCTTGTGGTGTCATGGAAACTGTATTGTTAACAAGATCTGAATTGTTTGGTAATGTGGTACTCTGTTCTTTTTCTGTCTGCATGTTCATCTAACTTCCCGCTTAGAAGAGATTTATATGATATTTAGACATGTTAAGTAAGAAACGATTTGGGATTCACAGTTACGTAGATGTCTTGTATCAGCGTTAACTTGTTTCCTATGGTTTTAATGTCCTGTATATAATTCAGTTGGTAGAACTATTCAGTTGAAATACTAACCGTCTGTAGTGATAGTTTGTCCATCTTTTGATCCTGTTTGTTTTAACTTGCATTTTAGTATGCAACCGAGGATGGACTTGTACACACAAGTGATCAGGCCAGGACTCTATCCAAAGAATGGGTTTGTATTTAAGGGCCCCAGCAGTTAGATCATCCTCAGAAAAGAAGGTAAGGCTCCATGCTGTGGAAGTTAAATTATAAAGGGCCTAACAAAGAGAGATCAAGAATCTTGATGTTTTTTAAGTCAGGTGGGACTTCTCTTCCCTTTATGTGATATAAGAAATGACAGAAATCTTGGAAGGAATGGAGACTGAAGTTAAGATTGTCGTCTAAGTGTAGTATCTAAGCAATATATATGGAAACGGTTGTATGTTATTTTGGCATAGGGAAAACTTTTCCATTTGGAAATTATTTTAAAGTATACAGTTAAATGATATTTAGTGTATTTGCAATATTGCGCGACCACTATTTCTGTCTAGTTCCAAAACATTTTTATCAACTCTGAAAGAAAATCCCATACCCATTAAGCAATAGCTCCCAGTTTTCCCTCCCAATAGACCCAGGCAACCAATCTACTTCATTTCACATGTTTTTGAGGTTTATCCATGTTATAGTATGTATCAGTACTTCATTCCTATTTTTGTGACTGATTAATATTCCATTGTATCAAGTCAGAATTAATATTCTGGCTCGATGGACATGAGTTTCAGCAAGCTCCAAGAGTTGGTGATGGACAGGGAAGCCTGGCGTGCTGCAGTCCATGAGGTCACAAAAAGTCAGACACTACTGAGTGAACTGAATATTCCATTGTATGGCTATATGAGATTTTTTTTTCCCCCATATATATATTGATGGGCTTATGGGCTAATTCCACCTTCTGGGTATTGTAAATAGTGCTGATATGAATAATTATGTACAAATATTTGAATATTTTAAATTATTTTGGGTATATATTTAGGAATAGAAACACTGAGTCATATGATAACTCTACTAAGTTGGTTATACTTTTTTGCCTAGTTTCTCTTTTCTAAAGTTGTGGTAAAATAATATATAACATAATACGATTTTAATCATTTTTTAAGTGTACAGTTCATGGCATTAAGTACATCCACGTTGTTTGCAACATCTAGCTCCTGAACTTTTTACCTTCTCATGCTGAACTCTAAATAACATTAAACATAATCTCCTATTCCTCTTTCCCTAGCTCCCTGGAAACCATTATTCTCTTTTATGTTTCTGTGCACTTGACTATTGTAGTTACCTTATAAATGGAATAACACAGTATTTGTTCTTTCATGGCTGACTTATTTCACTTAGACTAATGTTTTTTAAAGTTCATCTGGGTATACTTTTAAGTATGCCTCATTCCAAAATGATTGCAAGGTTTTTGTTGCATGTCTTCCTCCTCTTCTAAAACTAAACCTAGAGGAAAAGGATTCTGATAGCTTTTTGAATAATTTTTTCTCCCTACTAATTCAAGTTCGGTTCAGTCGCTCAGTCGTGTCCGACTCTTTGCAACCCCATGAATCGCAGCACCCCAGGCCTCCCTGTTCATCACCAACTCCTGGAGTTCACTCAAACTCATGTGCATCGAGTCAGTGATGTCATCCAGCCATTTCATCCTCTGTCATCCCCTTCTCCTCCTGCCCCCAATCCCTCCCAGCATCAGAGTCTTTTCTAATGAGTCAACTCTTCGCATGAAGTGGCCAAAGTATTGGAGTTTCAGCTTCAGCATCAGTTCTTCCAGTGAACACCCAGGACTGATCTCCTTTAGGATGGACTGGTTAGATCTCCTTGCAGTCC
>NW_011494274.1:3542520-3565387 GCF_000754665.1 Bison bison bison | reverse complement strand
AAAGCATCAATTCTTCAGTGTTCAGCTTTCTTCACAGTCCAACTCTAACATCCATACATGACCACTGGAAAAACCATAGCCTTGACTAGACGGACCTTTGTTGGCAAAGTAATGTCTCTGCTTTTGAATATGCTATCTAGGTTGATCATAACTTTCCTTCCAAGGAGTAAGCGTCTTTTAACTTCATGGCTGCAGTCACCATCTGCAGTGATTTTGGAGCCCAAAAAAATAAAGTCTGACACTGTTTCCACTGTTTCCCCATCTATTTGCCATGAAGTGATGGGATCAGATGCCATGATCTTCATTTTCTAAATGTTGAGCTTTAAGCCAACTTTTTCACTCTCCTCTTTTACTTTCATCAAGAAGCTTTTTAGTTCCTCTTCACTTTCTGCCATAAGGGTGGTGTCATCTGCATATCTGAGGTTATTGATATTTCTCCCAGCAATCTTGATTCCAGCTTGTGCTTCTTCCAGCCCAGCATTTCTCATGATGTACTCTGCATATAAGTTAAATTAACCTTCCCTTAAAAAATATTAACATTGTGTGTGAATCTCCTTAAAAGAGCTAGTTATAAGGAAGGACATGGTCAGGAATTAGTGCGGCTTCTTTCGTTTTTTTTTTTGTTTTTTTTTAATTGGGTTACTGAAATTGGTTTGTTGGCATGTCATTTTCAAATTTTTTGGTAACCATTTTCATGGCCAAGGACTATGTGGGCTTCAATCACATGGATTCTAAATTAGAAAAAAATGTTGTCATTGCAGTGTTGTGTTTGAGAAAATGACAGTTGGGGGTCTTAGTCTATCACTCTGAAGTTGTAGAAGCCCCAGTTCTGGATTGGAAGTGTTGATTCTCTGCCATTTTCAGTGAGGTTTCAAGATGCTGTCAAAGGGCCCACATCCATGGTAATGTGAATGAATTTTCTGGTCCACAGCCCAGCGCACTGCGTTTTCTAGCACACGGCGATGAGAGCACTTCAGGTGTTCTTTGTTCATCTCCCTGATGCTGCCTGTGAACTTGACCAGCATACTGTGCACAAAGTACGTGTTTTGAATAAGGAATGCCTAGAATTGGGGAATTCTCTGGTCGTCTAATGGTTAGGGCTTGACACTTGCACTGCCAGAACCCAAATTCGATCCCTGATCAGGGAGCTAGATCCCAGAAGCCTCACGACCAGAAAAAAACTGACTAGAAGTGCGACGTTTTGAAATATCCTAAATTGACTATGACCATTACTCAGTACCTCTAATTCTATCCTGCTGCTGCTAAGTCACTTCAGTCGTGTCCGACTCTGTGCGACCCCACAGACGGCAGCCCACCAGGCTCCCTTGTCCCCGGGATTCTCCAGGCAAGAACACTGGAGTGGGTTGCCATTTCCTTCTCCAAATTCTATCCTAACGTTTGTATATTTGGGGTCATGGTAGGATAACAAATCAGGTCCTTTGTTAAAGTCCAGGCTTTTGCATTTAACATCAGATTAATCTGCCTTTATATTGAGGATTTTTAAAAACTCACATGGAGTACTGTATGAAATACTTGGCATAAGTTATCTCATTCAATTATATCAACAACCTTGGGAAGTAAGGATCATAAAAGTATTTGTGCTCCTTGTAAAGAATTTGAAACATATAGACAGTTACAAGGAAATCAGTAATCATCCCACCATCTAGAAATAGCTACAGTGAATGATTCTTTTCAAATTCTTTTTTTATATGCCCTCTAGGAATTTTGAACCTGTTTCTTTCCCCTTAACCTTTTACTGTGACTGTATATTTGTATATTTTTCTCCTCATCCACATGCATATTAAATTCATTATCAATATTCATCTTTGACACCAATAGAGTGGCTTGTGCTCTGAGAGCACTTTTATATCTGCAGTCTCACTGGAGTTTCAGCACAGCCCTGTGAGGGCTCAGGACATGTACCTTGGCCCCATGTGTCAGAGGAGATGAAATCCAGAGGGATTAGACGATTTTCACAAGTCGTACAACTAGTGACCAAGCTGATCAAAGACCCACAGCTCCAGCTTCACTCTTGGTGCTCTGGGCAAATGAGAGCACAGCAGTAAGTGTTCGCGTTGAACTGAACAGTGATGCAGAAGGTCTACATCCTAATTCCTGGAACCCGTGTCTTTTGCCTTACCTCCCAAAAGATGTAATTAAGGATCTCGAGAGGAGGAGTTTATTTTGGATTACCTGGGTGGACCCTGAGCGCGATTATAAGAAAGAGACGGACAGAGATCAGGTAGACACGTGAGAGAGGACGTGGAGGTATAGCTACGAGAGATTACAATCAGGCGGGTGCGAGGCGCGGAACACCTGTAGCCAGCAGAACTTGGAAGAGGCCAAAAGTAGATTTTTTCCTGCACCCTACCCTCTGGAGGGTGTGCGGCCTGGCTGACACCTTCATTTCTGACCTCTGGCCTCCAGAATTGTTAAGAATAAATTTCCCCTTGTTTTAAGTAACCAGTTTGTAGTAATTTGTTACAGTAGCCACAGGAAACTAGTATGTTGCTGTAAAAATTCACTGAAAGAACAATGTCACTGCTGGTTATAGAATCAGATAAAGGTAACCAAAGCCCATGGTGAGGCCTGGTAAAGAAGTCACACTGTCTGTCTTTTCCAGTAGCCTTGTCATCTCAAAGGAGCCTGTATTTGCAGACTGCCCCCCAAAAGATAATGCCTGCTTTTTTGGTCCTAGGAAACCCCTAAGGACAGCTCACAGGCTATTGAAGATGCCCAAGGGGCACTTCAGAGAAGGAGGTTGTGATGACTGGCTGGAAAAATGCCTCCTCACATGGCCAGAGTTCTTGTCGCCCCAACTTTCACTGTGAGCTTCAAGTCTCACACTCTTAGGATCTCAAAGGGCAGGGTCAGCTCATAAATTTAAATTTGTCAACAAGTGCTCCCTAACTATATTTACAACTACATTTTGCATACATAAGGAGATGATAATTCTTTAGAGGGGACAGTTCCCTTCTCTGTAAAAATTGGGGAAAAAAATAACTTCTACATATGTAACATTTTTGGGTGTTAAGAATCAGGTGGATTAATGAGTATAAAGTTACACAAACTAAGGTTCTTTCTGTATACAAGTACCTATTTTGTTGCTATGATCACAATAATCATTACAGGGGCAGACTACTATCTACATTGCAGACTTATTCAGGTTTTACTAGTGTTTTCGTTAATGTCCTTTTACTACTCCAGGATCCAGTCTAAGATTTCACATTTAGTTGGTTGTCTCTTTGGTGTCCTCTGGCCTGTATTAGTGTCCCAGTCTTAGGTTGTTTTCTTGGCCTTGACAGTTCTGCTTTATACTGCTCTTGAAGTCTTGTGGGCTGTTCTTTAGTTGGATTTAATTTTTTCTTGTGGTTAGACTGGGGTAGTAGGTGTTAAGACAGAGTACATGGAAGTGAAGATCCCTCCCATGAAGTTTCATGGCGACCTCCCTGCTGGTATCAATTTTAATCTCTTGGCAAATGGCTTCATCCATTCAGGCTGTCTTAACACAATTCTGTGGACTTGGCTGGCTTATAAATGACAAACGTTTAGTCTCTCACAGGGTTCTGAAAGCTGGAAAGTCCAAGATTAAGTGCTTCTAGTTTCCTTGTGTGTGTGTGTGTGTGTGTGAAAAGTTTTGTCTGTATACAAGGTATTTTTGGAAGCTCTTGTAATACATTAAGCCTGGTATTGTCACAGCACCTAAGTTCTATGGAAAACAAAACAAAACAAATCTCAGTGTAGCTCTCATTTGAATAGGTGTGTTTTTTCTCTTTTTTTGGCTACACTGGGTCTTTGTTGCTGTACTTGGGCTTTCTCTGGTTGCAGTGATTAGAGGCTACTTTCCAGACTTCACGTTTCGGTGGCTTCCCTTGTGCTGAGCACAGGCTCCGTGCGCTCGGGCCTCAGCAGTTGCAATGGCAATCCCAGCAGTAGGGGCTGGCGGGCGGTAGCTGTGGCACATGGGCTTAGTCGCCCTGCAGCGTGTGGGATCTTCTGCAGCAGGGATCGAACCTGCGTCTCCTGCTTTACCTGGTGAATTCTTAACCATGGGGCCTCCAGGAAGTCCTGAAGGGTAGTTTTTTTATTTTTGGTCTCTTAAATATATAGTTTGGATTACTTTGTGGATTGAAAAAAAAGTTGTTTTTTTCTTTTGCATCAATATAGTGGCTGATATTTTAGTTTCTGGCCCAAAAATTCAAGATATCTTTTGAATAAAAAGAGCAGCTTTGAAAATTGGACAAAACTTCTCTCTTCCTCCTCCAACTAGGATTATAAAAATGGGCCAGAATGACAAATATTGATTCTTTTGACTCAACTGACAAACAGCCTTTCTTTGATTAAAGAATTTGAGTTACGGGTTTTATTTTATCTTAAAGGAAGAAGAAACTGTTCTTCTGTCCTAATAAAAGATCCCAACTATGAATTATACTTTTCAGAAGAGAGATGTCAAAATTACTGGGAGGAAATGAAATATTACAACTACACACAGTCCCCTACATACGAACAAGTTCTGTTCCGAGAGTACTTTTTTTTAAGTCCAGTTTGTTAGTAAGTCCAACAAAGTTAGCCTAGATACCCAACTAACACAGTTAGCTATATAGTACGGTACTGTAATAGGCTTATAGTGCTTTTCACACAAATAATACATAAAAAACAAACATGAGAAATAAAACATTTTCTGTCTTACCATACAGTGCCTTGAAAAGTACAGCAGTACAGTAGGGCAGCTGGCACACAGGCTGGCGTGGAGTGAGCAGACAAGGGCAGCTACTGACCAGAGGAGGGACGGGAGGTGGGGCAGCCGAAGGACTGGCAGCAATAGGAGACGTAGGGCAAGCTGCAGCTTCCCTCGTACACCTGACGCTGATGGCACAGGATCTGGTTCTTTGCTGGATTAGCTTCTGTCTACCCTGTTGAAAAAAAACGATCCAGCGACGTCTGGCTACTAGCTGTTTTTTCTGGTCATAGATGACACAGTAGCGCTGGATTGCATTCTGAATGGCTGCTGCAAACTCCTGCTGTGCCTCAAAGACTAACGGTGCCTCCTCAAATAAACAAAATCCCCTCGCCACCTTCTGCGTCGTGAATCTCTTCAGTTCTCTGTTTACTTCTTCCCTCTTTTCTCTCTTTGTCCTTTCTCTGGGCTTCCAGTGCCATCAGGTCTCTAACACACGTTTGCAAATTTGAAAGTTTGCAATTTGAAGGTTCTTACGTAGGGGACTCAGTGTAATCAGAGTTACAGGCATTTTTTTCTTTTTAAGGGATGTAGGATCATTCCATAGGACATGACACCAGTTGGTGAAACCAAATATCTTAAAAGAATTCTTTGTAAATGTACATAGAACTTTTAATGACAACTTAGTGCAAAATACAGCATTATATGTTTTGACGCAGATCTTACTAGAAAGGAAAGACAAATATGCAGTTGTACCTTAAAAATTGTCTTTCCATAAGAGTATTTGCTTTTCTGCAGCTATAGAGGAATATGAAACATTTTCTCCTTATCCGTCTGAGATTTTCTTTTGTTGTTGTTGTTGTTGACAGCTAGGAATCTACAGTTGCATTGCTAAATTCTAAAATTCCATTGGATACCATGGGGATTAAAAGGCAGGTCTGAGAAAGTTAAGCTTTTAATTTTTTCAGAACTTGTCCACATTTTCACAAAACATGAAGGTATAACTTTCAGCATCTACAGTGATTTCCTACTGGAATACTAGTAGTCTGGGCTGAGAATGAGGAAGGTGAATTCATTGACTCTGATAACAGACAGGTCCATAGTTGACCAACTTGGCTGCATCCAAGGCCTCTCTCAGCCCAGCTCTCTGTGCCACACTTGCAGCAAATCATGGCTGGCCACCATTCCATTGCCGAGTCCAGAGGAAGCCAGGGCTTAAGTGTCACTGGCCTCACCTTAAGTCCCTCTCTGAAACCATTGTGGCCAAGGACACACAGGACTCTAATGGGCTATATCTGGGTCACTTGTTGGGCTCAGTGGTAAAGTTGCCTCTTTATGGCCTTGAGATTGGGGGCGGGGCAGTCATTTAAGGAAAATCAGGTGCTATGGCCAAAAGATAGACAAAATAGATATTGGACAACAGTAATAATGTCGGGTCATTGATAGAGATTTTCATATCCAAATTTAGTATCCAAAGAGCAGGTTTCAATGCATAGTATTTTAAAGCTAAGTGCTAAATTATGGTCCCTTTGAAAACCACATTTAAAAATGAATTCTAACAAAGAAACAAAAGTTTCTCTATTCTTAAGAGTACCTGAATCTAAATCTGTATTCCAGTTTTGAAATCTTTTTTTTTTTTTTTTGGTCTATATGCTGAGTCTTAGTTGTGGCACACAGGATTTTGATTTTCATTGCAGTGTGCAAACTCCTAATTGTGGCATGTGGGACCTGGTTCCCTGACCAGGGATCGAACCCGGGGCCCTCTGCATTGGGAGCACAGTCTTAGCCACTGGACTACCACGGAAGTCCCAGAATCTGCTTTTAAAACAAATCTAGGATTAACCACAATTACAAATTGGCCATATGAACAGAACTAAACTCTGAAGAACTGTATTTCTATCTTTATTTCTGTTTCTCATTTACATGTGAAAGTATACACATGCCTAGTTAGTTTTCATTTTAAAGATTGTGTGTGGGATATAAGTAAATAGCACAGAAGAACCAATTTGCATTCATATTCTAGATCTTCCAATTATTGGCTTAATTGCTCTGTGCCTCAGGTTTCCCATCTGTAAAATGGGGATGACATGGCAATATAATAGGGTGGTTGTAAGGATGAAATAGTCCACATAAAGGTGGTTTTTATAGATTAGTCACTGACATATAGAACTTTTTTGCTACAGTGTCATTATTTAGTGCTTTTTTTTTTCTTTCTTTTAGCCACACCATTTGGCATGTGTGGTTAATTCTCCCACCAGCTATGAAACTGTGCCCCCTGCTTTGAAAGCATGGAGTCTTAACCACTGGACCACCAGGGGAGTCCCCTCTCGGTGCTTCTTACTGATACAAATATTCTTGTTTGAATTTTTTTGGAAATTTCTTACATTAGAATTTAATATCAAATTTTTGTCTTAATGGCTCGATTTATTTAAAAAATATTATTGAACCTCCACTATCACTAAAATGCTCGGATAACCTGGGGACCCAGAATAAGGAATGAAGAGAATAGTCTCCTCACAAAAGATTTAAGTGGGGAGGTAAAAACACACATTATTCCATGCATGATAATATGGCTAGGGTATTGTAGAAATGCCAGTTATCACATAAACTTCACTTGTCAGCAGTGTATTCCCTGAGAATTTGCTGTGTAAATACCAATTATGTCTGTGTAAAATAAAAATTTGGAATCCTTTTAAGACTTTTAGACCTTTTAGAATTCAGAATCTTTTTTACGGCAACTAAGAATTGTAAAATTGAGAGACTATAATTTTTTCTTTTGTTCTTTTTTTTTTTCAGTGTTTGAAAGATGTATGGGGATCTTGAAACCTTCAGACATAAGACAACTTCCAGCAACTTCAGGAGAAGTTTGTCTACACTCAGGCTGCAGTATTTTCAGCAAACATCATTGGACGGTGGGCGAATGCCCTATCTTTTGGTGGAATGAAAAATTTGAGCCAGTGAAGCCAAATTCTCATTGCAAGCAGCATGCTTGGCTCCTTGCTCACTGCAAACAGGCATTTAAAATGTGAATTTGAAATCGGGTGTCTCCACTACTACCAGCTAATATGGCATCATAGGTGTTTCTTAAGTTTTAAGTCTTGGGGGAAAAAATACTCCACTGACATCTGCCATCTCCACCAGGAACTCTTTTATGGAAGCTCCATTTTTGTGTGTTCCCACTCTTCTTCCCATCTTCTGCACAATCATGTGCTCTTCTGAAGTAAGAATAAGGTCTTGGAGTATGTAAGTCCCAGACTTACAGCAAGAAATGGCTCTTGGCCATCACAATGTCTTACAGTTAAAAGCCACCAAAAACTATTTTTAAAACACCTTGGAAAAGTGAGAAGAAATGGCACACCCATCACAAAACATACATAGTTTAAAAGTTGCATTTTTTTTCTCAGTGGGTATCAGTTGTAAATAAAAATGAACTAGGGGCCAAAATATAAAACCAAAAATGAAGCAGCTATGTGTAGTTATTAATTTCTAGTTTGAACTGTAACTGAATACTGTGGCTTCGTATGTATTATTTTATACTGTACTTTTCCCATTATTGATGATTCAGACTTTAATAAGAAATTCCATAGTTTTTAATATCACAAATGAGAATATTTGAACAATGTATTCTAGAAAGCAATATACTAACTGAAGTGAATGCTTGTATATAATAAGATAGCCTTAATCCTTTTTCTCTAATGCCTTAACTGTCGAATAATTAAAACTTTTAAAAAGCCTAGGGTTATAGTCAGCATGCTAGACTGAGAGGTGAACACTGATGTGATGAGAACAGGTGCTGCTGTCGGTGTGTGGCACTGTGGTTTAGCTGTGTTTATGCTCCAGAAGTGCAATAGTAGACACTAGCTACGTAGTACTGCTGCCTCGTGTAACTCCAAAGAGAAAAACCGAATTTGATTAACTGAGTGCACATGTTCCTTTAAGTTCCTCTTAATGTCCTTAGCTTGAATGCAATGCCATACAGATTTATGTGGCTGCTATTTTTATTTACTTTGCATTATTTTGATTAATACCTTAAATGGAAAGCCAAACAGTCCCTCTTCACTGACCAGTAATGTCCATTTAACTGCAGTAGGAAAAATAAGAAAAACCATGTTGTGTGAAAATTGGTGATAACTGGCACTTAAGATCATAAAAATAGTTCTTTATACTTGGCTGCCTTAAGATGCTGTTTGCCCAGAGCTCTGAAAGACTTTAAGATAGGCAGTAATACTACAATACTACTGAATTTTTGTAGAATTGTTACATTTGATAATAAAACTTGCCTGTTTAATCTCAATGTTTGCATTCTGTTTTGTAATTAGAAGAGTTAAGGGTAACAGATGAAGGGTGTGGTGGGTAAAGCCATCTTTTCCTGAGGTGGTAGGATATTTCCTTAAGTTACTGTGAGTGTTTGTAGGTGTGCTCTGTCGTGTCTGATTCTTTGCGACCCCATGAACTGTAGCCCGCCAGGCTCCTCTGTCATGGAATTTTCCAGGGAAGAATACTGGATTGGGTCGCTATTTCCTTTTCCAGGGGATCCTCCTGACCCGGGAATCGAACCTGCATATCCCGTACTTCCTGCATTACAGGCAGATTATTTATTGCTAAAACACAGGGGAAGCTATCAATGATTAATGCACTCCAGATACAGATTAAACAACCAGGCTTAGAGTATAAATCATTGAGACTTTGCTCCAAAAATTCTTAAAACTGTAGTCATACTTATTAATATGTGGTCCTTGTATCTTATTATTAGAACTCTGTTTGCTTGATAATTTGAAAACTTATTGGAGCCACATAAGACATTTCTTAAAAGCCATATAATAAAAGCTAGAACTCTAGTGTTTCTGAACCCCACATACTTCTTTATTCCAATTTCTCTATCTGCTAATTCTGAGTTCTCCAATATTCTCTCTAATCCAAATTTTATCCATTTTTTAGGAACTAGGTTAAGACTTCCACCATTTTAGAGTTACATATATTGACCATATCATAATTCGATGTATATACTCTTTATGGAGTTCAATTCCAGATCTAGTACATTTTTACACACATAATCTTGTTAAGTACTCATCAAGTGAAGTTTAATTCAACTGGGACACTTCTGCAATCTCGGTCCTTGCCGACATCATTTATAAGAATGAAGCAATTGCTTTCAGGTTTGTGCTTCAGCTTTGAGTCTGTGAAGAGGGAGCAGAGCCCTCTGGGCAATCTAAGGTTCTGCTCCAGCTTCCTGTACCTTTATGTCTCTGGTAGGCATTTAATGTCCAGGCTATTCCTTGCCTTAAAGAAAAACAGGTTGCCTGGGCTAAGGAGATAGCTATTTACCTCCTTGAAATAGGACCTCATATAATTGCTCCTAAGGCAGAAAAAGAACATAGGTGATGGTATGAGATTAATAAAGGCTGGTGGGAAAGAATTGAGAATAGAGAGTATATAAAAAAAAATCTTAAAGTCCGTCTCATAGGTTTATAGTTGGTTACATAATTTCTCTTCCTCTCCCTGCTTCCCCCAGCTCTGGGGAAAATGTTTTTAACATATACAAAAATAGAATGATGGCCACCAAGCCTCTATCCAGTTTCAACAATTACAAACTCAAAGCCAATCTTGCCTACAGATGGATTATATTATCAATTGTAAAATCTATTACATATAGGATTATATGTAGTTATATTGTTCAGTCACTACGTTGTGTCTGACTGCGATCCCATGAACTGCAGCATGCCAGGCTTCTCTGACCTTCATTATCTCCCTGAGTGCTCAGACTCATGTCTATTGAGTCAGTGAGGCCATTCAACCATCTCGTCCTCTGTAGCTTCCTTCTCTCCCTCAATCTTTCCCAGTGTCAGGGTTTTTTCTAATGTGTCAGCTCTTCGCATCAGGTGGCCAAAGTATTGGAGCTTCAGCATCCGTCCTTCCAATGAATATTCAGAGTTGATCTCCTTTAGGATTGACTGATTTGATCTTGCTGTCCAAGGGACTCTCAAGAGTCTTCTCCAGCACCACAGATTGAAAGCATCAGTTCTTTGGCACACAGCCTTCTTTATGGTCCAACTCTCACATCCATACATGACTTGAAAAAAACCATAGCTTTGACTATTCAGACCTTTGTCGGCAAACTGGTATCTACTTTTTAATACTGTCTAGGTTTGTCATAGCTATTCTTCCAAGGAGCAAGTGTCTTTTAATTGCATGGCTGCAGTCACCATCCACATTGACTTTGGAGCCCAAAATGAAATCTGACAGTTTCCACATTTTCCCCATCTATTTGCCATGAAGTGATGGGATTGGATGCCATGATCTTAGTTTTTTGAATGCCGAATTTTAAGCCAGCTTTTTCACTCCTCTTTCACCTTCATCAAGAGGCTCTTTAGTTCCTCCTCACCTTCTGCCATTAAAGTGGCATCATCTGGATATCTGAGATTTGTTGATATTTCTCCTAGCAATCTTGATTCCAGCTTGTGATTCATCCAGCCCAGCATTTTTCATTATGTTCTCTGCATATAAGTTAAGTAAGCAGGGTGACAATATACATTCTTGAAGTATCCTTTCCCAGTTTAGAACAAGTCTGTTGTTCCATGTCCAGTTCTAACTTGCTTCTCATCCTGTATACAGGTTTCTCAGGAAGCAGGTAATGTGGTCTGGTATTCCCATCTCATTAAGAATATTCCACAGTTTGTTGTGATCTGCACATCCAAAGGCTTTAGCATAGTCCATAAAGCAGAAATAAAGATGATTTTTTGGAATTCCTTTCCTTTTCCATGATCCACTGTATGTTGGCAATTTGATCTCTGGTTCCTCTACCTTTTCTAAATCCAGCTTGTACATCTGGAAGTTCTCAGTTTACATGCTGCTGAAGCCTATCTTGAAGGAATTTGAGCATAATCTTGCTGGCATGTGAAATGATTGCAACTGTTCAGCAATTTGAATATTCTTTGGCATTGCCTTTCTTTGGAATTGGAATGAAAACTGACCTTTTCCAGATTATATAGATTATCCATATATCTTTCCACTTTTCCCACTGTTGTATTATTTTGAAGCAAATTCTTAGGGCCAAGATTAAAATGGAACTCCAAGTATAAAACTGGGCCATGGTAGGAAGTGTTTTAATGAGAAGTGTGTGTGCTCAGTCATGTCTGACTCTTTGTGACCCCATGGATGGTAGCTCACAGGCTCCTCTGTCCAGGGAATTTTCCAGGCAAGAATACTGGATCGGGGTGCCATTTCCGCCTCAGAGATAGAACCCAAGTCTCTTGGATCTCCTGCATTGGCAGGCAGATTCTTTACCACTGCACTACCTGGGTAGCTTCTTAGTGAAAAGAAGCAAAGGCTAAATAGGACTGAACTGGTAGAAATAATTCGGTTTCTGAATTTCTGCAATTGTGCTTTGTAATCCATTCCCTATCCCATGTGCCAATATGAGACACAGACTAGACAGGATATGGTGTAAACTGAGGACTGGAAGGCCACCAGGATGGAATTTGGGAATGAGAGCCCTGAATGAGTACCATAGGGAGAAATTGTTTTTCTACATTCTTGCTGCCTTTTTTAAGTGAGTTTTGAGGCCAAGATCCTAAGGGATCAAAGGTTCAAAAACAAATGACTAGCTCCTAACTTAGAAAACTTAAAGGGAAATGTCCATATTTCAGTGTACTTCCCCTCAGTTACTTTACGTGGAAAGTGGAGGGATATTTCAAGCCAAAACCAAGCTGATAATCATTACCTTGGAAGAGTATACAACCAAACACTGAGAATATGTATAAATTATATTATATATATATATAAAGCACAATAAAAACCACTGTGTAGGTTAAATGAATCTTCACAATAACCTATTAGGTGGTGCTGGTGGTAGAGAACCACTTGCCGATGCAGGAGACATAAGAGGCTCAGGTTTTATCCCTCCGTCAGGAAGATCCCCTGCAGGAGGGCACAGCAACCCACTCCAGTATTCCTGCCTGACGTATCCCATGGATAGAGGAGTCTGGCAGGCGGCAGTCCATGGGTGGCAAAGAACTGGACACTATAGAAGCGACTTAGCATTTATTAACAATAGCAACACTATTATTATTTTTACTGACCAGGAAATTAAGTGTAGGTTAAGTAGTATCTGTCTTGGCTGCCCAGAAAGTACAGGAAAGGATCTAGAAGATAAAGATTTGGACTCTAGTTGATGTGATTAGTGCTCTCATAACTGCTTCTTAGTAGTTCTGGCTCTTTTCCTAGCATTGCACAAATACAATCCATCATTACAGAGTCATAGAGTTGGGCTTCAAAATGTTCCTTTGGTCTGCCTTTTCACGTTATTACCACTGTGCCATCAGTTCAGCTGCTGAATTATTCAGCAGCTACATACTGTTGCTGTGCTAAAAGGCAATGTTGATAAATGAGTAACAAAGCTGCTGATTGCACACTCAAATTTGAGCCAGTGTTTTTTAACCCATATGAAACCAATATGATAGTGGCGTTAAACACTAGAAACATATTTTAAAAAATCAAAATGGAATTTTCATCTTGTTCTGGATGGTTCTCAGCTTGTATGTGTGTGTACGTGTGTGACAGAGACAGAGAAAGAGATTCATCCTTCCTTCCCTGATGGTGTTTCTCATGGTTTCTTCCTTAGCCACCTTCTCTCTTTTCTGGGCAAATTCAGTAACTTACTTCTGCATTCTTGTTTGAAGCTACCAGCTTAAAAACCCAACAGTTCAATGGACATTTATTTCCATTTAAATATCTCTCTGGGCATTTCAAATGCAACATGCTAAAAACAAACGTATCTTCCTATGTTAGCAGGTCTGAAAACCTGCTCCATATGTTTTCTCTACTTCAGGAGCCAGCACCACATAGTACCAGGTATTAACGTTAAGAAAGCCATGTGTGACTTCCTCACCTCACCATCCTCACCATCAGCATCTCTCATCAGTGCTTTGCCCCAGTATTGAATCCGTGCTGCAAATTCTGCTTTCCTCTATTGCCAGAATGCTTTTCTATAAGAATAATATTTCAAATTATTACATTTTAAAATAAAAATGTTTATTTATTTGGCTGCACTGGTCTTTAGTTGCAGCATGCTGAATCCTTAGCTTCAGCATATGAACTCATAGTTGTAGTATCTAGTTCCCTAACCAGGGATCAAACCTGGGCCCTGGGCATTGGGAGTCCAGAGTCTTAGCCTCTGGACCACCAGGGAAGTCCTTGATTACATGTTTTGAAACCACTTTATTGAAGTATTATTGAGATATAAAGACTGTACAACTTGGTGTGTGCAACTTGGTGAGTTGGATCATAGAAAAAGCAAGAAAGTTCCAGAAAAACATCTACTTCTGCTTCATTGACTACCCCAAAGCCTTTGACTATGTGGATCACTATAAACTGTGGAAAATTCTTAAAGAGATGGGAATACCAGAGTACCTTACCTGCCTCCTGAGAAACCTGTATGCAGGTCAAGAAGCAACAGTTATAACCAGACATGGAACAACGGACTGGTTCAAAGGAGTGACTTGGGAAAGGAGTGTGTCAAAGCTGAATATTGTTACCCTGCTTATTTAACTTAAATGCAGAGTACATCATGAGAAATGCCGGACTGGATGAAGCACAAGCTGAAATCAAGATTGCCGTGAGAAATATCAATAACCTCAGATATGCAGATGACACCACCCTTATGGCAGAAAGCGAAGAGGAACTAAAGAGCCTCTTGATGAAAGTGTAAGAGGAGAGTGAAGAAGTTGGCTTAACACTCAACATTCAAAAAACGAAGATCATGGCATCTGGTCCCATCACTTCATGGCAAAGAGATGGGGAAACAATGGAAACTGTGACAGACTTTATTTTTGGGGGCTCCAAAATCACTGCAGATGGTGACTGCAGCCATGAAATTAAAAGATGCTTGCTCCTTGGAAGGAAAGTTTTGACAAACCTGCTGCTGCCGCTACGTTGCTTCACTCGTGTCCGACTCTGTGCAACCCCATAGATGGCAGCCCACCAGGCTCTCCCGTCCCTGGGATTCTCCAGGCAAGAACACTGGAATGGGTTGCCATTTCCTTCTCCAATGCATGAAAGTGAAAAGTGAAAGTGAAGTCACTCAGTCGTTTCTGACTCTTCGCTACCCCATGGACTGCAGCCTACCGGGCTCCTCCGTCCATGGGATTTTCTAGGCAAGAATTCTAGAGTGGGGTGCCATCGCCTTCTCCATGACAAACCTAGACAGTGTATTTAAAAGCAGAAATGTCACTTTGCTGACAAAGGTCTGTATAGTCAGAGCTATGGTTTTTCCAGTGGTCATGTATGGATGTGAGAGTTGGACCATGAAGAAGGCTGAGTGCCAAAGAATTGATGCTTTTGAACTGTGGTGTTGGAGAAGACTCTTGAGAGTCCCATGGACTGCAAGGAGATCAAACCAGTCAGTCCTAAAGGAAATCAACCCTGAACATTCATTGGAAGGATTGATGCTGAAGCTGAAACTCCAATACTTTGGCCATCTAATGCGAAGAGCCATCTCATTGGAAAAGATCTTGATGCTGGGAAAGATTGAGCGCAGGAGGAGAAGGGGACAACAGAGGAGAAGATGGTTGGATGGCATCCCCGACTCAATGGACATGAGTTTGAGCAAGCTCCAAGAGATGGTGAAGAACAGGGAAGCCTGGCGTGCTGCAGTCCATGGGGTCGCAGAGTCACTCAAGACTAAGTGACTTAACAGCATACTAGGTAAGCATATTAGTGAAACCATCACCAGAATCAATGCCACAAATATCACCTCCAAAAATTTCCTCCCACCCTCTTTAACTTTTGTGTGGGTGTGTGATAAGAACACAACAAAGTGATTATGTGTTCTTCACATCTTTTCTACTAAAGGTTTCCACTTGCCGTTTAAAATACCCAAACGTATTACTGCATGCTATTGGGTGAGCTGACGTCTGCCTACCTCTTGAGTTTTATTCAAGGCACCATTACTCTCATGCTCTATACTCTGTTGTCTTTTTTCCAGGTTGTTGCAGGAGTGATGCACTGTTTTTTTCTGTTATCTTTCTCTTCACTGACTAACTGCTGTGCAGAATTCTTACCTTTCCAAGGAAGGCCTTTCCTGACCCACTAGGCTCTGTAAATCTCTCTATAATCTGCTCCCCAGATTGTAACTTCAATCAAGGTAAAGTGTATCTTCTTCCCCACTGAATCCTTAGTGACTAGGCAGCACTTGGGATATATACAATAAGTATCTGTTGAATGAATAAGTGTATGTTCGTTCCTGCAGGTGAAAAGGAATGTGCTTTATGCAGTTTTCCTTTAAAGTTGTCTATAAATTTAAATCTTAAAAGTAAAAAATTGTTTTTCTTTAGCACCAGTTAAAATGTTAGTATAATCTAGTTATTAACAGTATGCTTTTTACACTAAAATGTAAAGTCAGAGTCACCTTTCACGTTGATGTACACATTCAAAGAGAAAGTTTGGTATGGAATTCACCCAAACATGATTTTGGATGCCTCTGCCATCTCCAGGACTCACAGTGACTTTTCAGGGTCCTATTCTCAACCGGAGTGCTTATGTGGAACTGTAACAAAATTTTAAAAATTTATCTATATTTAAATCATGTCATAATTGGTGAACAGATTTTTTCTTTTCTTTTTTTTTTTTTACTGTATTAAGGAAAAAAAAACCATGGCAATTACCCTGTTACACTTAAATTGTTATGGTGATACATCGTAATTTTGCTGGGAAAACTTTTCCCCCCACAATCACTGTATGCTTTTGGTTTTAAGATATATCTGTACTTTGGAGTGCGACTAGTCCTCCACACAGCTGGTCTAGATATACCCGATCAGTCACCTGCACTGACTGGCTGCCTGAGGAGTAGATCAGTGGTAGCTCTGGGGGCACCAGGCCATCCAAGTTCTAGCTGGAGCCATTTTCAGGGTGGGAAGACGGCATCAGCAGTTTCATGTTATCAGTGCTTGGGGAATGGCAGATTCTTTTCTGAATTAATAATTGATGTACTTAGAATCCACCTGCTATGCCTTCCCTCTATCGTGAGAAAGAATTTAATTTGTTATTTACATGGGTCCAGAATGCCGGAGAGTAATCAACGCTAGGGAGCTCCTCACGGGGCAATCTCAATCCATAAATAGGGTCAACAAAGGAACAAAAAGCCAAACCAAACCAAAAGCAGCATACTTAATTAAGTGGAAATTTCAAATAAATAGCAAGTAATTTTTAGCTTACGCTGGCCCAAATATTGCATGGAGCATATTATACTAAAATGTCCTATATTACCTGGCAATTCTAATATTCAATTAAACTAAATTTCACAAATATTTACTTACTTAGTTACCTGAGGGCTTACTTACCTGAAAGAAGAGAGGATGAAATCTTGGTCTACTAAAATAGAAGCTTTGCCTGGAAAAATCTTAATAATAAGCCATTTAGTACCACTAATTTTTTATTAATAAATGAAAGAATGTGTTTAATGAATTAATGATTTCTTATGACTAATCTGGTTTAAAAAAAAGTCTCTTCCTGGAGGAGTTTTAACTGTAGGAAAAAACTATACTTTAGAAGATGTCCTAGAGTTCAGTTGTCTATGTTCACATGTCCTGTGTTCAATTTAAAAATATTTAAATAGATACACATTGTTTAATGTTTTCCCACTGGGGAGGCTTATACAGTTTCCCAGTTTGACTATTGCTTTGTATGATTGTGATTCTTCCAGTTAGTGGAAGAGGAAGACAGCCGATCCTTGTGAGTGATAACAGAGCAAATACATTCAGGAGGCACCGAAGTACAGCTTCAAACAATGAGGAAAAAGTGAGGCCTGCTTGAGAAACAACTGCAGGAGCAACTGACAATATAGCCCTTTATTTCCTCTTTTACAGAAAAAGCTTAGAAAAAAATTAATTCATAATCACAAGAAGAACTAATGACAAGCTAAGACAAAACAGCATCTAACCATAGTTTTCATGGTTAGTGTGAAACATACAACTTATCTAAGACATCCACAGCTCATACTATTATCAGCAACTTTTAAATTAATTACCAACATAGTCTACAACATGTTTCAAAAAGTTGAAAGAACCGGATAAAACATGACCAAAGTACAAGTCAGAATATAATGCTGGTAAGAGTGTTATGTGTTTTCAAGGACTAATTGATCATACCTGGTTCAGACTTCACAAAGGAGATGGTATTGAGGCTAACTTAAATATGTTACTTAATGGATAATTACAAATTTATGACATAATAAAGGTGAGAAAGAGTTCCATATCTTTAATAGAAGAAAAGCTGAACTAATGCAAAGATTTCACACTAATTATTCTATACGCTAAGATGGAGAGTTAGATAGAAGAGTATCCTTTAAAACAGTCTTTACTTGTATTTTTTTTCGTTTCAAGTAGGTGAGTTTTCAGGGGCTTTTGTTTTGTATTTGTCTCATGTTCTGGAAACAAACAGTACTTGGCACACAGAAGGCACATGATCAATTTTAAGATAGAAACCTTAACACTCATTCTCAGCTCATCATTTATCACATTCAGTTGGTCACTAGGCCCTGTAGATTTTACCTCCAGCATTTTTTGAATCCGTTCTCTTTGAACACTTTTATTTCCATTGTCTTATTTCAAGCCTTTATTTTTTAACCCAGTTACTACAATACCCTTCTAACCTACATTTTCTTAAAAGACTTAACTTCTTAAACAAAGCATTTCACATCAAGCCCTAAAAATATCCATTGCACACAAAAGGGATCCTTAAGCTTCTAGGTGGTGGTTTAGCCTCTAAATCGTGTCCGACTCTTGCAGCCCCAGGGACTGTATCCCACCAAGCTCCTCTGTCCATGGGATTTCCCAGGCAAGAATACTGGAGTGGGTTGCTGTTTCCTTCTCCAGGGGATCTTCCCAACCCAGAGATGGAACCAGGGTCTCTTGCACTGCAGGCGGATTCTTTACCAATTGAGCCACCAGGGAAGCCAAACTTCTAGAGGTGGCAGCAATTCATACTGTTCTTTGAGTGTAGACTGTAAATGAAAGACCATTTGAGAAAATCTGAAGTGTTTAGGTTTGGTCAAGATGAGGCAAAGGTTAATGAAACGACCCTTCAAATTCTGGATGGGAAACTAGCAGCCCATGGTTTGCAGTCATAAAATGGTCCATGAAGTCAGGATCAGAAGTTATCATTCTGATTATCACACATATTAGGATCACGTGTGCGCCTGGTTGTGTATATTACCATCTGGAATCACCTGGTCTTATCGAGTTATGGAGTGACCTAATGAAAGCTCAGCTATGCTGCTGCTGCTGCTGCTGCTAAGTCGCTTCAGTGTCCGACTCTGTGCAACCCCATAGACGGCAGCCCACCAGACTCCCCCGTCCCTGAGATTCTCCAGGCAAGAACACTGGAGTGGGTTGCCATTTCCTTCTCCAATGCATGAAAGTGAAAAGTGAAAGTGAAGTCGCTCAGTCGTGTCTAACCCTCAATGACCCCATGGACTGCAGCCTTCCAGGCTCCTCCATCCATGGGATTTTCCAGGCAAAGTACTGGAGTGGGGTGCCATTGCCTTCTCCGAAGCTCGGCTATACTGCCAGGTAAATGGCGACATCTTGAGCAGTCAGGGGTACATCTTTTTGAATGAAGTTGATATTTGGAACAAAAAACATCTTATTTTTCTCATAGGGAAATTACACTGGTTCAGGGATAAAATGATTCATTCTCAGTCTTATGGGAAGGTTTAGGGTTTAAAGGAAGAATGTTCCTATTAGGGAACACAATCACAATTCCACCGATTTGTATCTGAAGATTGAATAAGTATCTCTCCTTTCATATTCCTATTTAATTTCGAGAATCACTATTTTTTCTCTTTTTCTACTTCTGTGTAGCGCATATACGACCTGAGGAATGGTTATCACCTCAAGACCCTTGACATGGAAAACAGTGGCCCTCATGAAGTGGAGCTCTGCTTGTTTCTCATCTGATAAGCAGGGCACTGAAATCTGCTGCTTGTGTACATAGGTTCTTGTGGTTTTCAGTGACCAACAGTTTTGTTCTCTCTTAGTTTTGACTCAGGCCTTTTTGGGGCAACTAGTGTCTTCCCATAGAAACCCTTGTTTCTAACTCCTTGTCCAATGTTACTTGTCAGGCAAGAAATATTTACAGGTGACCAAAGGCATAAAAAGAGTTCCTGGAACTGTTTTTGCATAGCACTGAAAGCTGATAGCTTCTCTCCAAATACCCTGACTTAATATAGGTGCTATTAGGAAGGAGACTCTTGCTGTCTGCTAAAAATGGGACAGCCATCATTACCCCATGACTTCAGTGAGTTCCTGTGCTTTTTTCCTCTCATTCTATAATGGGCATTTTATCAGTTCTTAAATTTACTTCTTCCTACTGTTGAAACGCATGAATGCAAAGTGCTATGACCCAGATAACCACGATAGTGTGGTCAGTCACCTAGAACCAGACATCCTGGAGTGCGAAGTCAAGAAGGCCTTAGGAAGCCTTACCACAAAGCTAGTGGAGGCCATGGAATTCCAGCTGAGCTATTTAAAATTCTAAAGGATGATGCTGTTAAAGTGCTGCTCTCAATATGTCAGGAAATTTGGAAAACTCAGCAGTGGCCACAGGATTGGAAAATGTCAGCTTTCATTTCAATCCCAAGAAGGGCAAAGCCAAAGTATGTTCAAATTACCATACAATGTGATGCTCAAAATCCTTCAAGCTAGGTGGCACTAGTGGTAAAGAAACCGCCTGCCAATGCTGGAGTTGTAAGAGATGCAAGTTTGATCCCTGGGTGAGGGAAGATCCCCTGGAGAAGGAAATGACAACCCACTCCAGTATTCTTGCCTGGGAAATCCCATGGACAGAGGAGCTCAAAGGGTCTCAGTTCATGGGGTCGCAAAAATTCAGAGACCACTGAAGCGACTTAGCACAGCACACAGGCTTCAGTAGTATGTGAACTGAGAACTTCCAGATGTACAAACTGAGTTTTCAAGAGGCAGAGGAACTAGAGATCAAATTGCCTACATTTGTCAGATAATAGAGAAAGCAAGGGAGCTCCAGAAAAATATCTGTTTTATTGACTGTGCTAAAGCCTTTGACTGTGTGGATCACAATAAACTGTGGAAAATTCTTCAAGAGATGGGAGTACTGGGTTACCCTACCTGTCTGCTGAGAAATCTGTAGGTAGGTCAAGAAGCAACAGTTAGAATTGGACATAGAACAACCGACTGGTTCAAAATTGGGAAAGCAGTATGACAATGCTGTATATTGTCATCCTGCTTATTTAGCTTATATGCAGAGTATTTCATGTGAAATGCCAGCCTGGGTGAGTCACAAGCTGAAATCAAGATTCCTGGGAGAAATTTCAACAACCTTAGATATGCAGATAATACCACTCTAACGGCAGAAAGTGAAGAGGAACTAAAGAGCCTCTTTGATGAGGGTGAAAAGCTGACTTAAAACGCAGCATTCAAAAACCTAAGATCATGGCATCCAGTCCCATCAGTTAATGGCAAATAGAAGGGGAAAAAGTGGAAGCAGTGACAGATTTTATTTTCTTGGGTTCCAAAATCACTCCAGACAATGACTGCAGCCATGCAATTAAAAGATGCTTGCTCCTTGGAAGGAAAGCTATGACAAACCCAGCCAGTGTATTCAAAAGCAGAGGCATCTTTTTAATATGTGACAAAGTCAAAGCTAAGGTTTTTTTAGTAGTCATGTACAGATGTGACAGGTGGACTGGAAAGAAGGCTGAGCGCCAAAGAATTGATGGTTTTGAACTGCCGTCCTAGAGAAGACTCTTGAGAATCCCTTGGAGAGCAAGGAGCTTAAACCGAAACCTAAAGGAAATCAACCCAAAATATTCATTTGAAGGACTGTTGCTAAAGTTGAAGCTCCAATAGTTCCGCCCCCTGATGTGAAGAGCTGACTTACTGGGAAAGACTCTGACTCTGGGAAAGACTGAAGGCAGAAGGAGAAGGGCTGCATCAGAGGATAAGATGGTTAGAAAGTATCACTGACTCAATGGTCATGAATCTGAGTAAACTCCGGAAGGTAGTGAAGGACAGGAGAGCCTGTCATGCTGTAGTCCATGGGGACACAAATACAAGACTTAATGACTGAACGACAACAACACTGTTGAGGGGGAAAGATCCAGGTATATTTGGAGAATGCCTGATACAATAACAGTGAAGACAAACAGTATGACAAGTTAGAACTACGCTCCATTGCTGTGGAATACCTAAACTGCACCCTCTCCTCTACACTGGCCGTAGTATTACTGTTTGTAAAAGAATATTATGAAATGCAGATACATTTGTTTAACCATTTTGGGCGGTTAAGACACTTAAGTTGCAAATACAAGCTTTTTTCTTGTAAATGTCTGCTGCTGCTGCTGCTGCTAAGTCGCTTCAGTCGTGTCTGACTCTGTGCGACCCCATAGACGGCAGCCCACCAGGCGCCCCCGTCCCTGGGATTCTCCAGGCAAGAACACTGGAGTGGGTTGCCATGTCCTTCTCCAATGCATGAAAGTGAAAAGTGAAAGTGAAGTCGCTCAGTCGTGTCCGACTCTTAGTGACCCCATGGACTGCAGCCTACAAGGCTCCTCTGTCCATGGGATTTTCCAGGCAAGAGTACTGGAGTGGGTTGCCGTTGCCTTCTCCGTCTTGTAAATGTCTAGCGGGCTACTAAACCAATGTGCCAACAACCCAAAGGGGTTTTGCCTCGCTCTGAAGGCACTCTGAGGATTCAAGAGCCCTGGCTCAGACTAGCTTGGTGACTTAGACTCGCTGGACCTCCTTTTCCTCTCTGTAAAATGGAGCAGGTACGGGGGCTGGATCTGGATATTCTCTGGACTGTGCCGTGATTAGTCACTCAGTCGTGTCTGACTCTTTGCGACCCTGTGGACTGCTGCCCACCAGGCTCCTATGTCCACTGGGGATTCTTCAGGCAAGAACACTGGAACGGGTTTCCATGGCCTTCTCCAGGGGATCTTCCCGACCCAGGGATCGAACTCAGGTCTCCCGCACTGCGGTCGGAGTCTTTACCGTCTGAGCCACCAGGAATACCTGAGTCCAGTCACAGAAGTGCCAGAACGGCCCTCGGGCACCCACCTTTACCGGTGAAGAGAAGTGGGGGGAGGGCCCCAGCGGGAGCCCCTGGGATTTGTCTCCTAGGGGTGTGGGCGGAAGGGCCCGGAGCGCCAGCCGTGGGCGG
>NW_011494274.1:3534822-3542241 GCF_000754665.1 Bison bison bison | reverse complement strand
GGGCGGCGCTGGAGCCACGAGGGAGCCTCCCCGGCCTCCGCGGGGACGATGGCGGAGGAAGAAGGTGACCGGCCCCGGGGTCCGGCGCGCGTACAGCCGCCAGAGGTCTCGGGAAAAAAGGACCGGGAGACCCGGGCGGCGGGTGGCCGCGGCTGTCCGGCGGGAAGGAGCGGGACCGCGGCGAGGGGGGCGGGAGGTGTGCGGAGACATTGAGAGGGAGTGGAGTGGACGGCCTGAAGTCATGCCGGCTCGAGTGGGAGGCAGAAGTGGAGCTTGAAGTTGGAAATCGGGTCGCGAGAGAGAACGCCGTGGGGGGAGTGGCTGAGAGGAAGGGCCGGGAGCTGTTGGTGCTCCCTCCCGGGAGCTGTTGGTTGCTCCGCTCCCGGGAGCGGAGCAGGGGACGGACTCGGGTTGAGATGTCGGTGCGAGTGCTGAGTGTCTCTTCGGGAGTGAAAGTCGTGTAGCCGAGTGCCCCTCAGGCTGAGTGCGCTCCTGAGAGGTCTGTGGGTGCTGACCAGGTCACCCCCGGGTAAGAGGAGCCGCACGCCAAGTGGGGGGACAGAAAGAGGCTTGGGTTTGGGATGAAAGGGTAAGTGAGGTGGATTGGGAGGAGACGAAGAAGCAGAAACGGAAGAGTGAAGGTCAGCCAATTTCATTTACAGGTTTAGGGGGCGACGGCACAGGGAGAAGGAATGGGTGGCTTTGGGGGGATCCGGAAGCCCGGAGTGCTTTGAGGGTGAAAGTAGGTGGGCTGGAGAAAGCTTTTCACGTCTTCAGGGCCACTGCCAAGACAGCTCACTCAGTGTTGATCCACAGAAGTTGATAGGTATGAGAGAAAAATGGGGAGCTAGGTGGAACTTCGCCAGCTAGAGAGGTTCTAGGAAATATTTGTGTCACATGTTCATAATAGGCACGGTACTTTCAGGCATAGATATAATGATATCGCCTGACTGAGCAGTTAGAGTTTTCATTTTGGAAAATATGATTTTTAACCTTGTTGAGGAGGGTTGTGAACGTGATCTGTTTAGACTGAAACGTTGCTAAACCAGGAATGCAAGAAGGGAGTCTGAAGAATTCAGTGGAAAACAGTTAAAAAAAATTTAATTTTAAGAATTGTTTGTTCTATGACTTGCTGCTCTGTTCCTGCTCTCACTCTTGCTTCATATTTGCCTCCTCCTCCTCTTTAAGTTTTCTGGGTTAAAACTGGTCTAATTTAAGACACTGTACCTAAAAACAGCTTCAAAACTAAACTCTTTGTAGTTGGTAAGGAAGAATGTATTTCTCTTTGTTGCCTTGGTTTTATCTTTGGTTCCAGTATGTGTGATACATTTTTTCCTACTTTTTACTTTTCTAACTACCTGCAAATCTCTGGGGGTGGGTTGATAAGCTCACTTATATGTTTCCATGAGAACTTAAAGCATAAAAAAATTAAAACTGCAGTACTAAAAGTCTTCAATATTATATATCATGCTAATGAGAAATTGTTTTAACAGGTTAAAGTCAGACCTAACTAAACAGACATGATATGGAACCAGTTATGATTTCATAAGCCATACAAGTTTGTGAAATTTACTTCCGTGATATAAAGTGAAAAATGACTTTTGTTTGTAGAACCACAGATAATCCAAAGGAATGATATACATCTTACTTGGAATAATTAATGCATTGAAGTTTTGTTAAGTTATAGTTTGATTCAGCAGACTTCCATATTCCATAAATATTTGGAATATAAATATTTGGCTATCTAATGTGTTAGCTGTGCTTCCCCAATGGCTCAGCAGGTAAAGAATATGCCTGCAATGCAGGACACAGGCGATACGGGTTTGATCTCTGGGTTGGGAAGATCCCCTGGAGGAGGAAATAACAATCCACTCCAATATTCTTGCCTGAAAAAATCCCATGGACAGAGGAGCCTGGAGGGCTACAGCCCAAAGGGTCGCAGAGAGTCAGACATGACTAAGCACAGCAACAACTAGTAATTAAATTCTTATTTATTGTAATCTAGTAATGTGATTTATAGTAAACCTGTCTGTGTGCTAGGCATTATTCTGAGTACTTTATGTTTATTAGGCACTCCATACTTTTTTTCAAAATGCATGTTATTTGTATTCACTGTATTAAAATTTGACTAAATGGTCTATTTTACTTGTATCCACATGTTTTCTATATTGCTTTTTTGCTTATCATTCACTTCACTTGGACCCTTTTCTTTGTCCCACGTTTTCTCTAAGTAAATACTCTTTGGGAATCTCATCTTCTCTTGATGCTGTAGAGAGGCATGGTATTACATTTGTATATCTTGGAACAAATGTTAGAGCAAAGAAAGTGACAGCCTTGAGTAAAGCAGTATCACACTTCTTTTGGAAATTGCTATGTATAGTCTAGATGGACATTTGAAAGCCTGTTTGTAGCCCTGTTAACTGTATGATGTGAAGATCACAGAGCCAGAGACTGAAATAGTAGGTTGTTCCTGTGGCTGTGTTATCATTTTTATTTACTGGACTTTTTCTTTACTATGCTAAAATTATAAGATAGCGAAAAGAAAACTTGAATTCTAACCCAGAGCTTTCCTATCAGAATGAATAATCTGGTTTATCCACTGCATTGGTCTTTGTTGCTTATCCACCTAGGGATTCTGGGCTTTGTTTGTCAATTATGAAGTTAAAAGGTCAGCATAAAGAAAATGAGGTAAAATTTGCATCCAGTCAGTTTTGTTTTATAGTCACAGGCAAAAAGTTTAGGAACAAGATGGAAGAGATTGGTTAAAAAGGTTACTGTATTTCCTAAGTAGTACTTTTTGCTCCCACAATTTAATGCCACTGAAATTGGCATGTCTTAAAATCAGGTATTTAATATGTTAGTGTTTTGTTTTGTTTTCCTCTTGAAAAACTTATAAATAGTGTCTTAAAATATATGACATTTTAGAATCAAGAAAATAGTACTGAAATTCCCTGGTGGTCCATTGCTTAGGACTCTGAGCGTCCACTTCAGGGGTAATGGGTTTGATCTCTAGAGAACTAAGATCCCGCATCCTGTGCAGCATGGATGCAAAAAACAAAACAAAAAACCCCATGTGTGTGCACACTCTATTAAAATCTCTGTAAAGTGATTCATTTTATAGAGAAATTTTTTTTTTTAAGAAAAATGATAGCTCTTTGTGAAGAACACTTTTCTGTGAATATCCTCATCCTTGTTATCTTAAATGCATACTTTTAGACTCTGTGTAATAAAAAAAAAAGCCCCATCTAACCCATTGGTCATATATTTTGTTTGGCTTGCCTGGTTGCTCAGACAGTAAAGAATCAGCCTGCAATGCAGGAGACCTGAGTTTGATCCCTGGGTCAGGAAGATACCCTGGAGAAGGAAATGGCAAAGCACTCCAGTATTCTTGCCTGGAGAATCCCATGGACAGAGGAACCTGGAGGGCTCTAGTCCACCATGCCGCAAAGCGTTGGATACAATGAGTGACTAACACTTTAACTTTCAGTAGAACAACACTTTAACTTTCAGTAGATTTATTTACTTGATTTCTGAAATTACCCAATTACATTTTTTAAAAAATCTAATACTATTAACGTGTTTAATCATGGATGTGTGTCTACTAAGTAAATGTCTTGTGGTTATAATTTTTTCTTATATTCTTTAAAAATTTTTTTATGTATTTATTGTATTTTTGGCTGTGTTGGTGCTTTGTTGCTGGGCTTTCTGTGGTTGTGGGGTGGAGGACTACTCTCCAGTTGTGGTGCACAGGCCTCTCATTGTGGTGGCTTCTCTTGTTGTGGGGCACAGGCTGTACGGTGCTCAGGCTTCAGTAGTTGTGGTGCACGGCCTTAGTTACCTCGCGGCATGCGGAATCTTCCTGGACCAGGGACCAAACCCACGTCTCCTGCATTGGCAGGCAGATTCTTAACCACTGGACCACCAGGGAAGCCCTGTGTTCTTTTTCAATAAAATTTAAAATGATCGCTGGCATCAAAAGACTTTGTTTGGCTTTACATAAATTTTCATTCTTGTTGACTGCTTCTAACTTTTGCTTTAACCCATAGCAAAATTAAAAGGAAATCATAAATGAGGAACATAATAGTATTTATTAGTTGTCCCAGATTTGTATGCAAAAATGCTCAATATCCATGGTATGACTTTTCTAATAATGTCATTTTTCTGATCTGTTCACTGACTTTGCTACTTAACATGATTATAAAATAAAGAATAAATGATATAAAAATGGTTAAAATTTAGACAAGTCAGACAGAAGCCACTAAGTATATGGTATTTTTTTCCCTCAGTATGTCAGTGTTGAGAGACATTTTTTTTGTTTGTTGTTGAAAGACATTTTAACAAACATATGAATTTGCTTTGAAGCTCTTTTAAAATAAATTTTATTCATTTTCCACAGTAAGAATTAGCCACCTGATACCAGCAATAGTAGCTGATTCATTTCTCCTTTTTTGACTTCTCTTTTTAGACTCATTTTTCTATCCTTAAGCCATTATGAAGAGAAAAGAAAAAACCCTGCTTCTATAGAAAAGAGATAAATTCTTGTACCACCTTCATGATAGTGTTCTATACCTACACGACACAGTCTACCTCATAATTAACTAGGGAGGAAGAGTAATTAGGGAGAATAGTAAATTCTTGTTTAATTTGGAATTTGGTTTACTGATTTGAAAGTACTTTCTGCATTACATTTTTTTTAATCAGTTGTAGAAATAGTAGGTAGTGTAATGGAAAATTTTCTGAGAGCTTCCCAAATATAGGGATTTTTGTAGGTTCAGCCTATTTTCTGATACCTAAATCTCTAAGACTGTTGAATGATAATGATAACACAGCACTGTGAAATTCTGTAGAACCTTCAGGATTTTAAACAAATGAAGTATTATTTTATGATCAATTTATGTTATTATATTTTTATTTTTTAAAAATTGTTAATTCATGAATAATGCATATGATACTCTCAGGTAACTTGAAAAATAAGCCAATTTATTAAATAACACTTTGTTCTCCAGTCATTCTGGAAGAGAGTTTACTTATTTTAGGATGTTTTGAAAATAGCATCATCTCAAGAGAAGAGCTCAGTTTATCAATAAGACTCTGAAAGCATGGATTGGAGGCAGAACTTATATTGTCTTTTGGTTTGTAGGAATGTTTGTTTTGCAGGGAGTGCTAAAATAACTATGAAAAGAGTTATCTTTGGTACTAATAGTTCTTCATGGGACTTTTGCCTTAGTAAAATAAAGGTAAATCAGTTCAAGATACAGACAGAATAATTTGTTACACACATTGTAATAACATCTCAAATATTTTAAGGACCAACTATAGAACTGCGCCAAAGAAAAAAGCCAAAGTCTTCAGAAAATAAAGAATCTGCCAAAGAAGAAAAAATCAATGACACTCCAGTTCCTGAAAGAGCTCCAAAATGTAAGTTAGATTTGGAGGTTTTTTTACTATTATAAAAATAGTTACGTTAGATAGTATATTTTACAGTAATATTTTAAATTATAAATTAATTTTGTCTTAAGTATGTGGTGATATCAGTCAGCTTTCATTAGGTTTTGCTGTAGAACAATTCCTAAGTGTCACTGGCTTACAGAAAGCGTTTATTTCTGATTAACTTGCATATTGTGGCTGTCAGTTGGCTGGTGAAGCTTCATGTGTCCTGAAGGAACAGTCTCTATTTGGGATGTGTTCTTGTGGCAGAGAACAAGAGCAGGAGACAGGCGGAGTCATGCAGTACCTCCTAAAGGTTTTGCTGAACTGCACACTGTCACTTGTACTTGCATTCTGTTGGCCCAAAGAAGTCATCCAGTCAGTCCAGGCAATGGGATGGAGAAGTTTATTCTGACTACAGGATGCATGGCAAGTCACGTGGTAATGGGCAGGGATGAAGAATCTTTACAGGAAAGGACAAAGTAGTTGGGAGTAATAATAATAGTCTACCACATTCTGGCCTTTTGGTCATAAATATTTATTTCTCTCCCTCAGACAAAATACACTTGGTACCTCCCTGACTCCAAGGAAGACACTCAGTCTTACCTAGTGAGGGCATCAGTCTTGAACCTAAGGTCATCTTATCAGGGTCTATTCAGGGTCAGCTCTGACTCATTCTGATCCAAAATAATTGAAAAAACAAGTTACTTGCTATGTATCAGGGGTCCCCAAACCCAGTCCTATGTTCAGAGATTGAACAATATAAAACAAAATCAGCAGAGAGAAAAGGCATATGGGTGAAAAGAAACTGGGCAAAAGCTTCCAGGACACAGAGGACTTGCATAATTCCTTCAGCCTCAATTTGTGGGATTTGTAGTTTTGTCTGCCTGGGAAGCTTATTAACAACTCTGCTCAGGATTTTTAGTGTGGCTGATCATGTAACCTCTGCTTAATACATGCAAAAGTTCTAGACTCCTAGAAAGAAAGCAGTAGATGTGAAGCATACTGTTTGCACTAAGTTAGACACAGTAAACCACTCATTAGAAAATGATGGGAAACCTAAAAAAAAAAAAGAAAAGAAAATGATGGGAAACCTTTGGAAATCCAGGTTCCCAAAGACCAAGAGCCTAGCTTTTTAGCAGGCTTTTCTTAGCAAAGCAGTTATAAGCCTGCTATGGTAATCTTTTCTGTACATGTCTCTTTTCCGTTATACATTTTTGGTTGGAGACAGGATAACCAAAATAAATGCTTCCATTCAGAAAGAGGAAGAGTAAGAGACACATTAAACACTGGTCCACAGCAACTTTTAAATCCTACTAGGTAAATATGAGGTCTTCCTCCTCTGGGGAAGGGAATGTTTCTTGATTAGTTACTAGCTGTTTTTCTTGGGGGTAGTTGCCCAGCTCATTGTTCTTTGTGGATCTTGGCTTTATCCTCTGAAGGTCCTTTCTTTTCCATTATCCTCCTGAACCATATCTGAAAGTGGCTTTGGAGAATATGCCATCCTTAGGAGCTGAACAGCTTTTACAAATAGATTCTTCCCAAAGGGAGTTCAAAGCCAATTTATATAAATTTGTTAAAATAAGATAAACATTTTGGGAGATGGAAAATAATAATCTGTCATATGTGTGATAAATCATTTTATAAAACTGTTTCCTGTGAATAGTTGCAATTTTAGTACTAACTTTTGTTTTTATTACTTTAGATAATAGGATCACAAAAGAGATTATTACTAGAGTACCTTGATTATGAACTGCTTTGATTAGAACAGAACTGGCCCATTTGCCAGCAGACATGAAGAGGAAAATAGGAGTCCGAGCTGTAGTGTTGAAGTTAGTATTGTTAGTCTTTTCAACTGCTGCTGCTGCTGCTGCTGCTAAGTCGCTTCAGTCGTGTCCAACTCTGTGCGACCCCAGAGACGGCAGCCCACCAGGCTCCCTCGTCCCTGGGATTCTCCGGGCAAAGAATAGTGGAGTGGGTTGCCATTTCCTT
>NW_011494274.1:3522531-3534722 GCF_000754665.1 Bison bison bison | reverse complement strand
TATATGTTTAACTTTATGAGAAACTGACAGTTTTTCATGGTCAGTATATGTTTAACTTTATGAGAAACTGACAGTCTTCCAGAGTATAGATCTAGGAGTTACCATTCTGAATTCCCACAAAAAATGTATGAAAGTTCCACTTAGCTCTAAAATATTTACTATCTGGCCCCTTACAGAAAGTCTGTTGACTCCCAACAGCTAGAGACTATTTTTTAAAATCAAGATGGATGCTAGACTTAATCAAATGTTTTCTTGGGTAACTATTAAAATGAATTCACATTTTCCCCTTTAACCTATTTACACAGCAAATCATATTCATAGATTCCTAACTGCACCATCCCTGCATCATAGAATGAATGTACACAGTAAAGCTGTTCTGTATCTGAGATTCTTTTGATACATGTAACTTAGAATTTTTCCATTAATACTTATGAGACTGGCCTAACAGCTTTCTTCACAATACATGCTAGTCCTGTAAAGAAAACTAAAAAAAAATTCTCCTTCGGAAGTATTTCTCAATTATCCTTAACAAATGTAGTATCTCTGCCTCTGAATTCTCAAAGCACTTCATGCATTAATTGATGGAACTTATCATATCGGGACTATATTAAAGGTACTAAACTGTAATTCTCCCTCTACTATCTCAATATAGGAAAAAAACATGCTAAAAGGCTATTATGCTAAGTCGCTTCAGTCGTGTCCAACTCTGTGCGACCCCAGAGACGGCAGCCCACCAGGCTCCCTCGTCCCTGGGATTCTCCGGGCAAAGAATAGTGGAGTGGGTTGCCATTTCCTTCTCCAATGCATGAAAGTGAAAAGTGAAAGTCAAGTCGCTCAGTCGTGTCCGACTGGCAGCGACCCCATGGACTGTAGCCTACCAGGCTCCTCCGTCCATGGGATTTTCCAGGCAAGAGTACTGGAGTGGGGTGCCATTTGAGAAATACTTTAAGTAACAAAGGCTGATAAAGATGAATCCTTAGGGCAATGACCAAATCAAGGGCATGACTGGTCACATAGTCTGTTAAAACGTATGAGGTTTAAAGTAGTTCCTAGTAACTCCTTTCAGTTGAATAAAGCACTCAGGGGAAAAGAACAAAAGGTGTGGCTTTTGTAACAAATAAGCAAAGCTTGATTAGTTCAAAATGCATGTAGTTAAATCTCTGAGAGAAGCATATCTAGAAGAAAAATTTGGGGTATAGTTATTGGAGAACAGAGCTGACTGGAATCAAGTAGGTAAAAAACCAATAAAATTGTTTTTTTCTTTGCAAAAATGAATGATTTAATTTTGTAAAATTAAGGTACAACTTACAATAAAATGCACAGAATCATAGGTATTAAGTGAATTTTAGTACTTGAATACAATTAACATACGTAACATTTCTCTTATCCCAGAAAGTTCTTTTGTATCCCTTTCCAGTAGAGTTCCCCTGTGCCCCCTAAAACAACCACTCTTCTGATATTTTTCAATATTGATTAACTTTGCATGTTATAGAATTTCATGTAAATAGAATCACACAACATACATGCCTTTGTGTCTGGATTCTTTTACTTAGTTCAGTGTTATTCTTAAAATGTAATCATTTTGAGATTCATTCATCTTGCTGTAAGAGTTTATTCCTGCTTTTCTAGTTGGATATTTGAGTAATTTCCAGGATTTAGCTATTATGAATAAGGCTGCTATGAAAACTTGTACCGGTCTTTTTGTGGATATCTATTTTTATTTCTCTTGGAGAAGGAAATGTCAAGCTACTCCAGTATTGTCTGGGAAATCCCATGGACAGAGTAGCCTGGTGGGTTACAGACTACGAGGTCACAAAGATTGAGACATGACTTAGCAACTAAACAAAAGCAACAATTTTTATTTCTCTTAGGTAAATACCTAGGCAAATTGTCAGCTAAGCTTAGAGAGAGACATACTGTCAACAGAGCTGCCAGCCTAGGTTAAGAAGAACCCAACTATTCATGTCAATGGTGTTTGAATTCCCAACTTTCTACATTCAGGAAGCAGGCCGAATAGGCTGCTCTTAGGGTATCTTTCTTGAGGAGTAAGTGTTTTTTGCCTTTGAAGGGAAGTAGATATTTGTGATGAACGGGGCAAACCCTGATGGATTCTTCAGTTCACAAATATTTTCTCCCTTCCCTGAAAATGCGTTATATGTTCTTTCCCATTACGGTGTTGATTCGAAGTGCCTCTCTGAAACAGAGTGTACTTCCCTACCCCATTGTCAGGTTTATATATGTGACTTGCCTGAGCCAATGGACTGTGAGTTAAAGTAGCAGTGTACTTGTTCTAATCAGAAATTGGAAGAGGCATTGTATGTTTTTGCCTGTTCTGATCTTTTCCTCTGTAATGAGAACAGCATGTCCCAAATAGGGACTGATTCCGTTCTGGAACTCTGAAGATACAAGAAGAGCCATAGCTAATCTAAAATCTGGAATTGAGTGGAGAGTGACTGCTGATCCAAAATCCATAGTAACATAAGTGAGAAACAAATATTTGTTTTCTAAGCCATTGGAAGTATGGGGGTCACTTCTTTACTACAGCAAAGCCAACTAATACAGTGATCATTTAATGTTTTGGAAAATACAGTATAAGCAATTGTTCTATTAAGCAATTTAGAGATAGCTACTATAGAACAGTATTTTCCCCCAACTACAAAAATGTGTTTTTAGGATCAAAAATGTGGAAATAGAGCAAAGTATAATAAAAATAAAATATATGCATAATTCTACTAGATAATAGCTATTAAAATTTTGACAAGTACTGCTTATATTTTTTCAATGTATTTGTACTTTTTTCTTTTGTTTATTTTACTTTTTGTGAAATTGAATACTATGTTTCTTTTTTTTTTTTTTTTGGGCTGTGTGGCTTATGGGATCTCAGTTCCCTACAAGGGAGTTAATTTGGGGTTGAAACATACAGAAGTTTTTTGATAGGCCTGTTTGTGACTAATGTAACTTAACTGGAAATCAGTCCTTTACTTTCCAGTTTTCCAATTTTAAATGGTAATTTTTTTTTTTTTTTTTGGCCATGCTACACAGCTTGCTGGATCTCAGTTCCCTAACCAGGAATTGAACCCTGGTTGGGCCATGACAGTGAAAGCCCGGAATTCTAACCACTAGACCACCAGGGAACTCCCATGATAATTTTTAAATAAATAATTTCCAGGACCCAGAGCTCTTTATTTTCTCTAAAACATATATACTTATACGCTGAACAGTGATAGCTTGATTCCAGCTTTGACTCTACAGAATCTTCACAAACAAAATAGTACGAAGGTAAGGCATTTATATGTAGGATTTGGTTGAATATATTTTTTGTAATAGCCCTTGATTATCAGGATTAATTTTCATTGTCCAGGAATTAATTTAAAAGATACAGGAAAAGATACATGTTTAGAAACTGTATAGTACTTTTACCAAATTACCATGTTAGGTAAGTTTTCTTGTAGTCTTTTTATAGGTTACGTTGTGTCAACACTGCTTTAATTAACTATCTTATATATTTTTGCAAGTATGCTTTTTAGCCCAATAATAATAACTATTATTTACTGAGCTCTTGCTTTGTGCCAGGGCAAATGCTTTCCATTTGCTATTGGAAACAGTAATTGTAAAATAATTGTGTCATGCTGATTCTTTTTAAAAAACATTTATTTGCATATTTATTTTCATCTTTGGCCAAGTCAAATGACTTGTGGGATCTTGGTTCCCTGACTGGGGATTGAACCCTCGCCCTTGGCAGTGAAAACAAAGTCAACCACTGAATCGCCAGGAAATTCTCTGATTCTAATATTTGATTTATTGGGTAGTATCTTTCAAGCATTTTTAATATAGTTCTTATTAATTTACTGATATCTAGCTAGTATTTTGGCACCTCACTCCAGTTCTCTTGCCTGGAAAATCCCATGGATGGAAGAGCCTGGTAGGCTGCAGTCCATGGGGTTGCGAAGAGTCGGACACGACTGAGCGACTTCACTTTCACTTTTCACTTTCAGGCATTGGAGAAGGAAATGGCAACCCACTCCAGTGTTCTTGCCTGGAGAATCCCAGGGACGGGGGAGCCTGATGGGCTGCCGTCTCTGGGGTCTCACAGAGTCGGACACGACTGAAGTGACTTAGCAGCAGCAGCTAGTATTTAATGTCTCTGATGTGCTATGCATACCAGTATTTATTAAATAATTTATTAAGCTGCAGTTTTAGTTTAGCTAAATTCATAAGTTAACAGGTTTGTTTTTACAAACCTGTCAGTCATTCAGTAACATAACACTGGGCATTGGACCTTGAGGCCTGGGCTTAATTTACTGAATCTTTTTTTTTCCCCTGTAGTTTTATTGAGATATAATTGACATACAGCACAGTATATGCATAATGATTTAACTTGCATACATCATGGAATAATTATCACAAAAGTTCATTAGATACAGAATTAAAGAAATAGAAATTACAGAATTAAAGAAATACAAAAAATTTTTTCATTGAGAACTCTTAAGCTTTACTGTCTTAACAGCTTTCATATATACCATAGCAATATTAATTATATTTACCATATAGTGCGTTGCATCCCTAGTACTTATTTATCTTACAGCTGGAAGTTTGTACATTTTGACTACCTTCATTCAGTTCCCTCTTCCCCACCTCTCACCTCTGGTAACCACAAGTCTGATCTTTTTCTCTCTGAGTTTGTTTTTGAAGTGTAATTGACCTACAACAATATGTTAGTTCCTGTTACACAACATAGTGAATCGATAGTTCTGTAGATTTCAAGATGGTGACCACCGTAAGTCGCCTTGCCATCTGTTAGCATACAAAGATGTATTCTGTCTACCAGGGGGACAGTGGCTGGGAGGAATTGTTATCGAGTTTGAGATTGATGTGTACACACTGCTGTGTTTAAAATGAATAACCAACAAAGACCTACTGCATATCACTGGGAACCCTGCTCAGTGTTATGTGGCAGCCTGAATGGGAGAGGGGTTTGGGGGAGAGTGGATACATGTATATGTACAGCTGAGTTGCTTTGCTGTGTAACTGAAACCATCAAAGCATTGTTAATTGCCTGTACTCCAAAGTAAAATTAAAAGTTTTTTTAAAAAAAGATATATAATTATTGACTGTAGTCCCCGCACTGTACATTTCATACCTGTGATTCATTTATTTTGCAGCTAGAAGTTTGTATGTCATAATCCCCTTCATCTATTTCTTCATCCCCCCACTTCTCTGCTGTCTGGCAACCACCTGTTTGTTCTCTGTACCTGATTTTCTTTCTGCTTTGTTATGTTGTTCGTTTGGTTTTTTTAGATAACACATATAGATGAAATCATATAGTATTTATTATTATTATACTGAATCTTAATAGTTGTAGAAGGGTTAATCATCCTGTGTATAGAAAATTCACATGTGTTCTCTGCTTTTGACAAGAAGTATTTACATATATATATATAACAGTTGTGTATGATGTTTTAAATACATAATCATCAACAATCATTACCTTGTATAATTCAAAGAGCTATAATTTGTAGTATGTAAAGTATTCTTCAATACAAAATTACTTGATAAGGGAAAAAAATAACAATAGTAATTCTAAATGAACCTGAATTTTTTTCTCTAGATATTTGGTAGTACATTCCTTTTACTCCTTTTTTTAAATTGATAGACTTATTTATTTTTTTAAACTTTTTCTTTTGTATTGGAGTATAGCCAATTAACAAACAATATTGTGATAGTTTCAGGTGAATACTGAAGAAATTCAGCCATAATATACATGAATCCATTGTGTATTATGTATATAATATGTATAATATACATGTGTCAATTCTACCCTGATAGACTTTAATTTTTAAAACTATTTTTAATTTATAGAAGAATTGAGTAGATAGTATAGTACAGAGTTCCTATCTTGCACACCCCCCATAAGAATTTTCCCTATTAGTAACATTTTATATTAGTATGGTTCATTTGGTACAAATAATGAATCATTTTATTGATACATTATTTTTGTTTTAGCATCAATAATATATATTATTAATTTTATTAGAGTATAGTTGCTTTCAGTCGCTTTAGATACTTTTTTTTTTTAAGTGGTTGATAGAATATTCCATATACTATCTTGTGTGCTCAGTTACTCAGTTGTGTCTGACTCTCTGCAACTTAATGGACTGTAACCCACCAGGCTCTTCTGTCCATGAGATTTCCCAGGCAAGAATACTGGAGTGGCTTGCCATTTCCTCTTCTAGGAGATATTCCCAGCCAAGGGATCAAAACCGCCTCTCTTGTGTTGGCAGGTGGATTCTTTACCACTGTGCCACCTGGGAAGCCCTCAATATATTAACTGAAGTCCATACTTTCTTTAGTGTTCACATAATGTCCTTTTCTGTTAAAAAATAAGGGATCACATTCAGGATACCACATTACATGTAGTTATAATGTCTCCGTAGACTTTTCTTGGCTGTGACAATTTCTCAGACTTCCCTTATTTTTGATGACCTTGACAGTTTGGCGGAGTACTGACCAGGTTTATTGTAGGATACCCCTGTATTGGAATTTGCTGTTTTTCTAGTGATTAGACTGGGATTATGTGTTTTGGGTAGGAAGACCACAGAGTTAGAATGCCATTTTTGTCAAACCACATCAAGGATGCATACTACCTTTGATTACTTTTTCTTTTTAATAGAATTACATACATATAAATGTCATCCATCACTGATTACTTTTAATATGCCGTTTCAGATATATTATTTCAGCGCTTTGCAAAGATATTTATTGGCTGTCTTGCAGCAGTTACTAGTGGTATGATGTATGCTCTCTATTTATCAGCGTATCATGAACGGAAATTCTGGTTTTCAAACAGGCAGGTAAGAAGAAAGAATTTTGAGCATATGAACATTTGCTACAGTATTTAATATTAATTTTAAAAATGTGTTTTCCAGGGAGCCAAAACATAAAAATGCATGGTAATATGACAAGTGTTTTCTTATGTTGTGGCTATAAGCCATTAGGAACAAAATGGTATAGAAGCTATTTTGAGTCATGGTATCAACCTGAAAGGTATAATAGATTGTATTTCAAGGTCATAGAATAGAAACAATGAGGGTGCTTTTCTTCATACAGTTGATTTATCAGGGACTTTTTAAAAAAATTTTTTAATTGAAGGATAATTGCCTTACAGAATTTTGTTGTTTTCTGTCATACATCAACATGAATCAGCCGTAGGTACACCCATGTCCCCTCCCTCCTGAACCTTCTCCCTTCTCCCTCCCCATCCCACCCTTCAGCCTGTCTCAGAGTCCCTGTTTCTAAGTCACACAACAAATTTATCAGGAACTTTTTGATGACAGTGAAATGTTATAAAGTCTAGTCAGCTTTTTAGTAGTTTTGGTAGTTTACGTTTATATAACATTCTGTGGAGGTTTCAGCATCAAAATATTTTAATTTTTTGATTACATGATTAGAAAGAATGTCTGGAGGTACTGAAAATGATTAGCAGACATAATGGTATTTATTAAAATGTTGCCTCATATTAGTATGTTTTATGTTTGGTTTTAAATCGTGTATAACCCACAGACATTTGCTGTGGTTATATTCATAATTCATTTGGCCTTTGAATAAGTTTGTTTTCAGACTTATCTTTGCAGTCACATATATCTGTAATATGCATTGGCAAAGTTCACAGTGTTACTACTTGATTTTAAAGATTTTTTGTTTTTGTTTTAGGGGAAACTCTTTTGTTGGTGTTCTTATTTTTGAGCGAGTAGTCAAGCTGACTATATGTTTTTCGGACATTGATTTATCTAACAACACCTAAACATTTAACTGTATTGATTTGACCAAGACTTTTGCAAGGCCTATTTCCTTGAAAATAGTAGTTTTCAACACTGGATGTGCAGTAGATTCATCTGGGATGATTTACAAACTAACTCACAGATTCTTAGGTGAAGCGGAGAGAGTATCTGGGATCAATATTGCACAGAGTCTTTCCACGTGATTCTGTTACGTAGGCAGAATTGAGAACAACAAGGGTTTGGTAATCTAGAAGTCATTCATGAAGAACTGTTTTCCAGAGCATTGTGATGAGTCAGGGGTATTGGCATCATCTGGGAGCTTTTTCAGAGTTGCAGATTCTCAGGCCACACTTTAGAATCAGAATCTGTCTTTGAATAAGATCTTTAGGAATTTATATGCACATTTAATTTGAGAAGCACTGATTAAGAGTTTACATCTTTGAAATTGTACAAAGAAAATCCTGTATCCATTCATAAAAAATGATTTTCAGGAAATTTATTTAAACTAGTAAACTCTAAATGAGAAAAAAAGAGCTCGGAAAAAGGGCTCTAGATCTGGTCAAACAGATCTAGAAAAGATTTTATATGAGATTCACAGTGCATAATGACCACCTAAATTCTGAAGAGCCTTGCAATTAAGAAATTCATTTGACTTTCTTTAATCTAGCTTTTACACAACTTATTTAACCACAGAACTCTTTTGAGATAACACTCCTTTAATCTTAAGAAGTTCTATTGATCAAACTTTGGGGAAACTGCTCTGATATTGTTTGTATCATACAAATGATATGATACAATTTTATCAAATTATGATAAAATTATTCATGAAAATAACTGTTTCGTTTAAAAGATTATTGATTTGTGAAAGTTTGATTCAGCATGAAAAGCACAGATTTCAGTGTTTTTGACTACCTATATTCTTGGTTTGTTATAGTCCGGTTTAGAAATTTTAAGATTTATTTACTTTTCTGGAAGTTCATTTGAAAATCACAGATTAGTTATCTGCTGCTCTTCTAAACCCCTAATTATGGGCTTGCTTTTCTGGATACATAGGGAAATGGAATAGTAATAGAAAAATAATACTTTCTTCTTAAACTTATATTTTTATCATGGACTTGTGACACCTCAGCTGTCATTTTTCATTACCTGCCATACTATTCTTGTGCTCCTATGATAATACTTTGGGTTTTCCTTCTAGATTTTTCTTATATATAATAGGCAGGTAACTTATGAGTTACAATCCAGTTTAAACCTTAGGTGTTTCATTAAAGTGATTGCCAGATTATGGAAAAGTTTAACCTCATTAATATGGCCAATAGTGATTAAAGGAAAATTCAAATATGTCTTTGGATAAAAGGATAAATAAATAACATTAATTTGGAATATGAGGAGAGAAAAAGATCGCAGTTGAAATTTAAGTCACTGAGTATTTAAATAATCATTTAATTTTTTTTTAGGAGCTTGAACGGGAAATCACATTTCAGGGTGATAGTGCCATTTATTACTCTTACTATAAAGATATGTTAAAAGCACCTTCATTTGAAAGAGGTATGATAACTACATTTGTATATTTAATAACAGTGTTTTCCTAAAATAAAGCATTGTTCTTCTGTGTGGGAGCTCTTGAATGTGGAGGTTTGTCTCAGAATATAGATACTGTGCTTTTTATGTAGTTAATTTAAAAATTGTAAAAAGAAGGCACAGAGTATTATATTTTGATATCCTTCTTGGTAGTAAAGTATTTAATGACCTCTGAATAACATGTTCAATTTTCATAAAAGCAGAATAAATAACCTGGAGAAAAATTTTTCTGACTTTAGGTGTGTACGAACTGACGCACAATAACAAAACTGTCTCTCTGAAGACTATAAATGCAGTTCAGCAAATGTCTCTATATCCAGAACTTATGGCCAGCGTTTTATATCAGGCAACTGGTAGCAGTGTATGTGTCTCTTTTGACTTTAATATTCATTTTCTCACATATTTATGAATATTCAAAATTATATACTGTCATCCTGTTGTCTCCTCTTTTTTTCCCCAATTAGGAGATTATTGAGCCAGTATATTTCTATATTGGCATTGTTTTTGGATTGCAAGGAATATATGTTACTGCTTTATTTGTTACAAGTTGGCTTATGAGTGGAACTTGGCTAGCAGGAATGCTAACAGTTGCATGGTTCATTATTAACAGGTAAGAAAGGTGTTTTTAATGAAACTTTACAATTTTTTGTGACTGCAGTAGTCAGAGTTCTAAAAATGGCTCCCCCCCTCCAAACTTTACATGCCCCTAATTCCTACCTGTGAATATGAGATATCATTCCTGTGGTTGGGTTATGTTGTACAGCAGAGTTGACCTTAAGGTGGGATGATTACCTGGTGGGCCTGTTCTAATCGTGTGAGCCTTTAAAAAGTGAGCAGCTTTCTGTAGCTGGTACAGAAGGGAAGTCAGAGATACTTGAAATGTGAGAATTTGATGCCTTGTTGCTGGATTGAAGTGAGGAGGAAATGAATTCTGCCAACAACCAGTGAGCTTGTAGAAGGGCTACAAGGCCTGGGTGAGAACTATAGCCCCAATTGCTGCTTTGATTTTAGCCTCAGGAGACGGTAGTCTTAGCCTTAGCCTTAGCCTTAGCCTTAGGAGAACAGAGAATCCAGCCATACTGTGCTGGGTTTGTGAGCTAATAAATTTGTGTTCTTTCAGCCACTACATTTCTGGTCATTTGTCATGCAACAGCTGAAAAATAAAACACTTATCTCTACCTCTCTTTTTTTTTCAAACATAGCAACATTGGCGTACATGGATACACCTCCTCTTTCTTCATTTATTTAAAATTGATGACATGGCTTCATGAAAAGAGGAAGAGGCATCAGCTCTATCAGTTTTAAGCCAACCACTTTATTTATGAATTAATAAATCCATTAATTTGGATTAATGTGTGCTTTAGATTAATAACTCTATTCCTTTTGGTGATCAGAGGAGTACCACTTCTTTAATAGTGAAGTACAAAGAGAGAAGGGGATGGGGTTTCTTTGAATTAGAGGGCTGAAGTTTTCTTGGCATTGGTCAGTGTCAAAAACTTGTTTTTTCAATGACCCTTGTTTTGCTTTTGAAAAGCACTTCCTCTACACAGCACAGCACTTTCTCCCCGTAACACTTAATGTGATTAAATTTTAGAATATGAGACATTTCTTTTGTTATACATTTTCCTTTGGCAACTGCCAAATGAAAAATATGATACTTCCATGTTATTGAGATTCAGATATGGGCTATATTTGTAACTGGGCTTTGTTTAGGGTCATATGCTGGCAACAGTTGATGTAAGGGATTTGAAAAATCTTCCTTAGAGCCTTCCCTGGTTGCTCAGTGGTAAAGAATCCGCCTACCAATGCAGGAGACATGGGTTTGATCCCTGATCTGGGAAGATCCCACATGCCGCCGAGCAACTAAGCCCTTGCACTGTAGCTACTGAGTTTGTGCTCAGGGCCAGGAGCTGAAACTACTGAGCCCATGTGTCCTGGAGCCCATGCTCCACAACAGGGAAGTGCTACCGCAGTGGAAGGCCCGTGCACCACCACTAGAGAGCAGTCCCTGCACACCACAGCTAGAGCAAGCCCACGCAGCAATGAAAGCCCAGCATAGCCAAAACCAAAACAACCTTCCTTAGTGGTTTTCAAGTATAGCTTGCCAGCTTTATGAGTCGGGTATGTTTCTTCTTAAAAGTACAGGGATGGGGGGTTTTCCTGGTGGCTCAGTGGTAAGAACCCACCTACTAATGCCAGAGTCCGGGATTTGATCTTTGGGTCAGGAAGATCCTTTGGAGAAGGAAATGGGAACCCATTACAGTATCCTTGCCTGGGAAATCCCATGGACAGAGGAGCCCGGTGGGCCATGTAGTCCTTGGCATTGCAAAAGAATTGGATAGTTGGACACAACTTAGCAACAAAACAACAATTATTTAAAATAGAGACCTTCTAAAAGGATTGCTTTCTAGGCTATCTGATGTATAAATAGATCAGCCCCAAACTTAAGAACAATAGACATTCTGTCTCACCATTTCTGAGGGTCAGGAATCCAGAGCGGCTTATCTGGGTGGTTCTGGCTCAGGGTTCCATGTGAGATTGAGTCAGTAATTGGTTGGGGCTGTAGTAATCTGAAGGTTTGACCGGCCTGGACCATTTTTACTTTTCACTCATGTGGCTTTTGCAGGAAGCCTCAGTCCCTCACTGGGTGTTGTCTTGGAAGGCCTTAGTTTCTCATCATGTAGACCTCTGCAGAGGGCTGCTCACAACTTGGTTTAAGGTGAATGATGCAAGAAAGAGTGGGGTGAATGTGTCATAGTGGAAGCCAGGTGTCTTTTATAACCTAACCTCAGAAATGATAGAACATCATTCTGCCATATTCTGTTGGTCATA
>NW_011494274.1:3517581-3522431 GCF_000754665.1 Bison bison bison | reverse complement strand
GTTGGTCATATAGATTGACCATGGCACAATGTGGAAAGTGGCTACATAGGTTATTAATATCGGGTTGCTGTTCAGCCGCTAAGTTGTGTCTGACTATCGTGACACCATGGACTGTAGCCTGCCAGGCTCCTCTGTCCATAGGATTTCCCAGGCAAGAATAGTGAAGGAGGTTGCCATTTCCTTCTCCAGGGGATCTTCCCGACCTAGGAGGCAGGGGCTATTGTGAACCATGTTGGAGACTGGCTTTAATACTCATTTCATTTAATCCCTAGATCTTTCTTCATCACAAGTTCAAAGAGAAAGACTAGGCAACTTTTCCATGTAAAAATAACAGCAATTAAAAAATAAATAAGACTCCCTGTCAAAATATTTTAAAGATCTTAGTGAGAATTGTAACAAAATTACCTTATTATAATTTGGTTGCCTTATTTAATGACACAATAAATATATCCTGGGTAGCTGGAGCAGGACTTAGGTAGAAAAATTAATCTGATATATCTCTGTTAAAATGTATCTTTTAGCAATTTAGAAATTCTTAGCAAGTAGTTTTTCTGTATGTTTGTTTTCCATTGTTTATTTTTTGGTATATATTTTTTTTCTGTTTTTTTGGCCACATGTTGCGTGGCTTTGGGATCTTAGTTCCCTGACCAGAGATTGAACCTACCTCCCCTGCAGTGGAAGCAGAGTCTTAACCACTGGACCACCAGGGAAGTCCCATGTTGGTATATATTTTATATGGCAAAATATATTTTAATGCCAAGAAAGAATATGCTATCTTTTTTATTCATCAGCTTTGGTTTATATATGATTGCCTGGAAAAGTATAAAAAGACACGAGTTATTCCATTTTGAGTATTAGTTGTGTTCTTAATGACATTTTGTGTTCCTTAATATTAGAATTAGAAGGCAGGATAGTAAAATAGCTCCTGTTTGTTCAAATTGAAGGATGTAGGCATACTAGAAAATTCAAGAAAATTTCAAGAAGTAGCACTGTGTATACAGTAGTGGGGAGAAGTAAAATGATTCCCTCTGAATAGTCTTATCACCAAAATGGGGTAATCTGAGTCCAGTCTTCATGTATAAGGAATACAGAAATTGCTCTTGGTCCTCACTGACCTTCTCATCTCAAATATATACCAGAAAATCACTTTCAGTGGACCCAACTTTGTATTTGAAGAGCAAAAAAATTATATCTGATTAAAAGTCTATACTAAGTTTAATCTTTGGCCAAAAAAAGATTACTAAACACATTGGTGATTAATAAAAGGTAAAATGCAAGGAATGCACATGTTGCAGAGTTGACAGAAAACAGTGGTAACACGTGGTGCTGGATCTATAATAATCTTACTGGAATACTCCAGGTACTTGTGGAATAATAAGGTTTTCAATTTTAGATTCCGGTTTTTCTGAGGAATTTCATTTTATCCAAAAAAGTAATTTTAAAAATAAGGGAAGATTTCACTGCCTCAGTAGTAGTATTTGTAATAAAATGAAAGATTAGAAAACAACCTAAATATAATGGAACTAATAGGTAAACTATAATATGTTGATGCAAGAGAACATATAGCTATTTGAAATGATACTGATATTGCATAGGTGTTTTTCAGCTTTCACACATGATACATAGACATGCCAGGCTGTTTTTCACATCTAATCTAAATCAGTGTTTGTGAGCTTCCCTTTTGGCTCAGTGGTAAAGAATCCACCTGCCAGTGCAGGAGACATGGGTTCCATCCCTGTCCAGGAAAAGCCGGTGGGCCACAGCTGTTGAGCCTGTGCTCCAGAGCCTGGAACCACAGCTGGTGAGCCCACCTGCTGCAACTGCCGGAGCCTGTTCATCCTAGAGTCTTTGCTCTCTAACAAGAAGTCCACACACCACACCTGGACAGTGGCCCCCACAACTAGAGAAAAGCCCATGGCAGGCAAAGACCCAGCACAGCGAAAAGCAAATAAAAAAGTCAGTGTTTCTCAAGCTTCACATATGTATATTTAAAACTTTATAATCATGGATTTCATGTGTTGACTTAAATAATCTGAATGATGCGTGAATGTGTGCTCAGTCGCTTCAGTTGTTTCCGACTTGGTGACCCCATAGACTGCAGCCCGCCAGGCTCCTCTGTCTGTAGGATTCTCCAGGCAAGAATGCTGGAGTGGGTTGCCATGCCCTCCTCTAGGGGATCTTCTCGACCCAGGGATTGAACCCGTGTCTCCTGCATTGGCAGCTGGGTTCTTTACCACTAGCACCACCGGGAAACCCAATTTGAATGATGATGTTACTTAAATATAAAACATAAAACTATGTTTCCAACTCCTTGTGATGAAAACATTTATGATAGTATTGAAACCAATTTACTAATGAAGTAACAAACTAGTAAAATATTAACTAGAAACATTAATGTGAAAAATGATATTTTGCTAAAGCCAAATTTCTACTCAGCATGTATATAGTACCGGAGCTTCCCTGGTGGCTCAATGGTGAAGAATCCACCTGCTAATGTAGGAGATACGGGTTCAGTCGTGGGTCAGGAAGATCATCTGGAGACAGAAATGACAGTTCACGCCAGTATTCTTGCCTGGGAAATCCCATGGACAGAGTAGCCTAGCAGTCTACGGTCCATGGGGTTACAAAGAATCAGACACGACTGAATAACATATACCAGTTCACTAGGTTCTTTTGAGTATGGCAACCCTACATGACTGAGTACTGTGAGATGACTCAGATCTCATGTTGCTCTGTTATCCATTATGAAATTTTTTTTTTTTTTACCATAGTGATCTGTACATTTTGTTTTTACTTGGCAATACATCACTTACTATTAAGAAAACCATGTCATGTTTTTTTTTTTCTGATTAACCCAAGGCAGTTGAAGTAGTACTCTGTAACCAATTGGATTATTAACACAAACATGAAAGTGAGTCCTGATCTTTTGGCAATAATGAGTTACAAAGTGGTCATCCAGTTGATTCAGGTTATGTTTATGCTATGATGTATTTGAAATGAAAACACAAAAACTCAGAGTTGGCTGTCTCTGGGAATATATCCGTAGGCCTGGTTGATGAAAGTAGTTATTATTTGAACTGCTGGTTTGTGCTGCTCTCTGCTCGACACTGCCACTGGGGAGAAAAAGTAAGTCTCACTGGATTTTGTCACATCCCATTGTTATCCTTCTGGTGCTTACAGCCACCAGGGATGGTGGTGTGGGGAAGAACGTTGAGTAACGCAGGCATTCAGGACTGGGGCTGTGAGGAGGCTTGTTCATGTAGAGAATAACTGGCAGAGTTGCTCAGTTTTTGCTGCAGTGACTAAGAAGGTTCCCTCATCCCTTCCCAGATAGTGTTTCTGGTGCACAGTGTTGTAGGTTTCACTGTACTGATCTGTGCGTTGGGTAGGGGTAGTGAATGAGTCTTTGGAATGAGGATTACAGGTTCAGCTTCCCAATTCTGGGCTGGTAGAGTGGTTGGCAAAGTCCTGACTTGAGAATAGACATCCTCTCCTTCCTGTTTGTTGACTACTGACATGGTGAATATCTTGTTTTGTGTTTTAGAAAGCCAACTTTCACAACAAATTTTCAGAAGTAATATTGTATGAGAATAGGTGGTCTTTAGAATACATGATATTCACAAAATGGTATTGAAGCAATCACATCTGAAGAAGAAATACTCCATACATAATAAAATAAATTCCAATTGGGTTAAAGAATTAAAAGTAAACAATGAGACCAATAATCTCTATACAAAACCATTGGTTCCTGTTTTTAAAAACTGTAGTAGGTAAAGTCAAAAACAAGGTAAGTATATAACAATAGGGAGGAACTGGTTAGATTATGATAAACATGTATAGTTATGTACCATGACCATTCAATGTTCTTGAAGTTTATGGGCGTATATATTATAGAAGGATGCTCATATTGTTAAGTAAAAATTGATCATACAGAGTTATAAAAGAGGAAAGATCTAATACTGTTGACTAGGTTCTAGAAAATGTATTGTTTTTCAACTTGTATTTCATTTGATCTTCATGTTTTTAATATGTGTGTATATATATATTTTCAATTACATATACATTCATAGAACACAGGTTATTTTCTAATACTTTCTAGCAGTTTTGAGGTATAATTGATATAGAATAAGCTGTACATATTTAAAATGTACCAGTTGATAATTTTAGATGTTTAGACACACTTGTGAAACCATCAACAAAATCAGTATAATGTTATCACCACCCAGAGTTTAGTTGTGCTATCTGGTAATCTCTCCCTTGCTCCTCTTCTTACCCCACCTCTACTGCTGTTCCACTGTCTTCAGGAGACTTATGATTTGCTTTCTGTCACTGTAAATAAGTTTGCAGTTTCTAGAAATTTATATAAATGGAGTCATACGGTGTATATTTTTTGTTTTTTTTCTTCCACTCAGCTGAGTTATTTTGAGATTCACGTATGTTGAGTGTATCAATAGTTCATGCCTTTTTGATGCTAAGTAGTAAGTAGCCTATTGTATGGCTGTGCCACATTAAAAAAAATGTTCCCCAGCCAGGGATTGAACCTGCCCACTCGGCAGTGAAACGGCAGAGTCCCACCCACTAGACTGCCAGGGAATTCCCTGTCAGTTCAGTTCAGTCGCTCAGTCCTGTCCGACTCTTTGCGACCCCATGAATCGCAGCATGCCAGGCCTCCCTGTCCATCACCAGCTCCCAGAATTCACTCAGACTCAACGTCCATCAAGTCAGTGATGCCATCCAGCCATCTCATCCTCTGTCGTCCCCTTCTCCTCCTGCCCCCAATCCCTCCCAGCATCAAAGTCTTTTCTAATGAGTCAACTCTTCGCATGAGGTGGCCAAAGTACTGGAGTTTC
>NW_011494274.1:3516791-3517481 GCF_000754665.1 Bison bison bison | reverse complement strand
GGCTGATCTCCTTCAGAATGGACTGGTTGGATCTCCTTGCAGTCCAAGGGACTCTCAAGAGTCTTCTCCAACACCACAGTTCAAAAGCATCAATTCTTCGGCGCTCAGCCTTCTTCACAGTCCAACTCTCACATCCATACATGACCACTGGAAAAACCATAGCCTTGATTAGACGGACCTTTGCTGGCAAAGTAATGTCTCTGCTTTTGAATATGCTATCTAGGTTGGTCATAACTTTCCTTCCAAGGAGTAAGTGTCTTTTAATTTCATGGCTGCAGTCACCATCTGCAGTGATTTTGGAGCCCAAAATCACAGGCTAAAGTCTGACACTGTTTCCGCTGTTTCCCCATCTATTTCCCATGAAGTGATGGGACCAGATGCCATGATCTTTGTTTTCTGAATGTTGAGGTTTAAGCCAACTTTTTCACTCTCCACTTTCACTTTCATCAAGAGGCTTTTTAGTTCCTCTTCACTTTCTGCCATAAGGGTGGTATCATCTGCATATCTGAGGTTATTGATATTTCTCCCGGCAATCTTGATTCCAGCTTGTGCTTCCTCCAGCTCACCATTTCTCATGATGTACTCTGCATATAAGTTAAATAAGCAGGGTGATAATATACAGCCTTGACATACTCCTTTTCCTATTTGGAACCAGTCTGTTGGTCCATGTCCAGTTCTTTTTTTTTTATT
>NW_011494274.1:3500604-3516384 GCF_000754665.1 Bison bison bison | reverse complement strand
GAGGGCATATTGAGTGCAGCACTTTCACAGCATCATCTTTCAGGATTTGAAATAGCTCCACTGGAATTCCATCACCTCCACTAGCTTTGTTCGTAGTCATGCTTTCTAAGGCCCACTTGACTTCACATTCCAGGATGTCTGGCTCTACGTCAGTGATCACACCATCGTGATTATCTGGGTTGTGAAGATCTTTTTTGTACAGTTCTTCTGTGTATTCTTGCCACCTCTTCTTAATATCTTCTGCTTCTGTTAGGTCCATACCATTTCTGTCCTTTATCGAGCCCATCTTTGCATGAAATGTCCCCTTGGTATCTCTAATTTTCTTGAAGAGATCTCTAGTCTTTCCCATTCTGTTGTTTTCCTCTATTTCTTTGCATTGATCGCTGAAGAAGGCTTTCTTATCTCTTCTTGCTGCTATTTGGAACTCTGCATTCAGATGTTTATATCTTTCCTTTTCTCCTTTGCTTTTCACTTCTCTTCTTTTCACAGCGATTCGTAAGGCCCCCCAGACAGCCATTTTGCTTTTTTGCATTTCTTTTCCATGGGGATGGTCTTGATCCCTGTCTCCTGTACAGTGTCACGAACCTCATTCCATAGTTCATCAGGCACTCTATCTATCAGATCTAGGCTCTTAAATCTATTTCTCACTTCCACTGTATAATGATAAGGGATTTGATTAAGGTCATACCTGAATGGTCTAGTGGTTTTCCCTACTTTCTTCAATTTCAGTCTGAATTTGGCAATAAGCAGTTCACGATCTGAGCCACAGTCAGCTCCTGGTCTTGTTTTTGTTACTGTATAGAACTTCTCCATCTTCAGCTGCAAAGAATATAATCAATCTGATTTCGGTGTTGACCATCTGGTGATGTCCATGTGTAGAGTCTTTTCTTGTGTTGTTGGAAGAGGGTGTTTGATAGGACCAGTGCATTTTCTTGGCAAAACTCTATTAGTCTTTGCCCTGCTTCATTCCATATTCCAAGGCGAAATTTGCCTGTTATTCCAAGTGTTTCTTGACTTCCTACTTTTGTATTCCAGTCCCCTATAATGAAAAGGACATCTTTTTTTGGCTGTTAGTTCTAAAAGGTCTTGTAGGTCTTCATAGAACCGTTCAACTTCAGCTTCTTCATGTTACTGGTAGGGGCATCGACTTGGATTACTGTGATATTGAATGGTTTGCCTTGGAAATGAACAGAGATCATTCAGTCGTTTTTGAGATTGCATCCAAGTACTGCATTTCTGACTCTTTTGTTGACCATGATGGCTACTCCATTTCTTCTGAGGAATTCCTGTCTGCAGTAGTAGATATAATGGTCATCTGAGTTATTAAATGCACCCATTCCAGTCCATTTGAGTTCGCTGATTCCTAGAATGTCGACATTCACTCTTGCCATCTCTTGTTTGACCACTTCCAGTTTTGCCTTGATTCATGGACCTGACATTCCAGGTTCCTATGCAATATTCCTCTTTACAGCATTGGACCTTGCTTCTATCACCAGTCACATCCACAGCTGGGTATTCTTTTTGCTTTGGCTCCATCCCTTCATTCTTTCTGGAGTTATTTCTCCACTGATCTCCAGTAGTATATTGGGCACCTACTGACCTGGGGAGTTCCTCTTTCAGTATCCTATCATTTTGCCTTTTCATACTGTTCATGGGGTTCTCAAGGCAAGAATACTGAAGTGGTTTGCCATTCCCTTCTCCAGTGGACCACATTTTGTCAGATCTCTCCACCATGATCCGCCCGTCTTGGGTTGCCCCACAGGCATGGCTTAGTTTCATTGAGTTAGACAAGGCTGTGGTCCTAGTGTGATTAGATTGACTAGTTTTCTGTGAGTATGGTTTCAGTGTGTCTGCCCTCTGATGCCCTCTTGCAACACCTACCGTCTTACTTGGGTTTCTCTTACCTGGAATTCCCTGTACCACAATTTTAAAAGAAATAATTTTACTTACTTTTTTATGGCTGTGCTGGGTCTTTATTGCTTTGTACGGCTTTTCTCTATTTGCGTGGAGAGGGGGTTCCTTTTCATTGCGGTGCTTGGGCTTCTCTTTGTGGTGGCTTCTCTAGTTGCAGAGCACAGACTCTAGGCATGTGGGCTTCAGTCCTTGCAGCCCACAGGCTCAGTAGTTGCTCGGGGCCCTGACAGCACTCGGGCTTGGTAGTTGAGGCTCACAGGCTCAGTAGTTGAGGTGCACGGGTTTAGTTGCTCTGCAGCATATGGCATCTTCCCGGACCAGGGATTGAACCCCTGTCCCCTGGATTGGCAGGTGGATTCTTAACCGCTCTGCCACCAGGGAAGTCCCTGTACCGCAGTTTGATTGAACCAAAATAAATGCAAACATGTTTGTCTCCATTAGGAGAATTATGCAGCAATTTTCATGAAGTATTTTAAAGCAGTAGCACCATTGTGTTTGTGTGGGGGGCGGCGGGCGCAGAAATAGCCATTGAATTTATGGAGATCCAAATTTAATTGTTAGGAACGGAGTCCGTTGTGTTAGAGGATATGCATAGGAGACAACACGCAATGAAGATTGATACAGGAGAAACTTAGGAGGCACCTCCGAAAACATTGTGTTTGTGATTCTGGAAATTTTCAGAGCTCTCTAGATCTATCATATACAGGGCTGTTGTAATGTTAATTCTGGAAGGAGTATTAAGTAGATATTAGAAGATATGCATTGTAATCCTAATTGTGTCATCTTCTAGCTAAATGACTTAAGTCACTACCTCTCTGAGCTTCTTATTCCTTTTACGTAAGAGTTAGTATAAGAACTGCTAATTCCATAGTGCACACTGTGCTCTAGAGAGATAACCATGTCTAGAGATACCCCTCTAGAGAGGGATAACCATGTCTTTTCTAAGGGAAGGGAAGATGGGGGTTGAACTCCAGTGTACTTGCAACAAGTTGTGTGTTGTAGCATGAGGCTGTATTTGCCCCGAGCAGAGATGCCTTTTTCAAAATCTCACAAAGGCCCATCTATTCATCAAGCAGACACAGCAGCACTGAGTTTCCCTGGGTGGGAGGTCAGGTAGTAGTGAAACAATGAATTTGTTGTAAGATGCCGCATAGGTAATGATGGCTTTGTCCATGCCTACCTCACAGGATATGGAGGACAATGAGATGTGTGTGAAAGTGCCTTGAAAAGTGTAGTGTTACACAAATACAACGTCTTGCTCTTTTGCTGTTCATCTATGGTTTATTTTAGGGTAGATACAACAAGAATTGAACACTCCATTCCTTTAAGAGAAAACTGGGCACTACCGTACTTTGCATGCCAAGTTGCTGCACTGACAGGCTATTTAAAAAGCAACTTAAATTCTTATGGAGAGGTAAGATGCAAATTTATTTGTCACAATTCTGATATATTGCAAATGTGGTATATAATTTTAAAGCTATTCATATGAAAAGTTGTTATATTCAGTGAAATCTAGTTACTACATGATAATCTTGTTATAACTTTTTCTGTAGTCTGACAGTAAATTATATTTAGGAGAAGGGAGATGTTACTTGTTTTAGTGCAGTTACTTGACAAATATGAAGAATATTTTATTATGAAAATGAATGTTTCATTATTTTTCTATTTCTCTCACTTTTGGGACATTCATGGCCTTTAATCATCACGAGTTGAAGAATATTAATGAAGTTAGAAAGTGACCGCAAGTGAGAGCAATGGTAGCAATGCACATTTTGTTTACATTTACATTTTACATTTTGTTTGCCTTTATGTTTTCTGTGACTGAGGTATAGGTAAGCTTCAGGAGACTGTCCTGGGTGGTTTAGATTCTTAACTTTTTTTGTTGTTACTGCTGTAAACCCTTCAGGAATCAGGTGAAGCTTAGATACTCCATCTCAGAATAATGATTTTAAATGCATAAAATAAAATAAATACGATTATAAAAGGCAACCAATTATATTGAACTTGACTTCAATGTAGTAATCTTTTGATTGTCTGCCTGTCTTGGATTAAGAATTCTCAGCCTGAAAAAGGGACTGACTACAGGAACCTGGTTGGCTAGGAAATAGGATTCGCTTAAGGTTCCTTTGTGAAATCTCTGAAAAATACTCTATTCTTTCAGGGATGTCAGATGTCCTGAGCATAGCAAACTTTATTTCATTTTCTGTAGTACTAGAATTTCCTTTTTTTACCTAAAATAATAACACATTTGAGATTTGTAATTTTTCTTTTGCTGGGCTTGTGTAAAGACCTTTCTAAGGAGGAATATTTTCTATAATAGGAAGTCTTTAATTGAATGTTTTCCTGTTAGATTGTGCAGCCTTCTAGGGAAGAATAGTTCTTCAGTTTTTATTTAAAAGTGTAACATAGCAAAATGAACTGCCTAAGCTTCTTTATATTTACCATTATTTTGAATTAAAGTGAAAATTTTGTTGCCACAAAAAAAGATGTGTTGGGTTTTTTTTGGCCATGCCTCAAGGCATCTTAGGTTCCTTAGCAGGGATGAAACCCGTGCCTTCTTTAGTGGTAGTGAAGTCCTAACCACTAGACTGCCAGGGAATTCCCTATCAAAGATAAAATGATTTTTAATAAAATCATTCTTCTGGAACTTCGCTGGTGGTACAGTGGTTTAGACTTCACCTTCCAAGTCAGGGTGCATGGTCTGGGAGCTAAGATCCCACGTACTTTGCTGCCAAAAAAATGAAAATACAAAACACAAGCAATATTGTAACAAATTCAATAAAAGACTTTAAAAATAGTCCACATCAGGGTTTCCCTTGTGGTCTAGTGGTTAAGAATCTGCCTGCCAAGCAAGGGACACGGGTTTGATCCTTGGTCCAGAAAGATCCCGCATGCCTTGGAACAACCAGGCCTGTGCACCTGAGAGCCTGAATGCTGCAACAAGAGAAACTACTACAATGAGACGCCCAGACTCCGCAAGGAAGAGCAGCCACCATTCTCTGAAACCAGAGAAAGCCCACACACAGCCACAAAGACCCAGTACAGCCAAAAAAAGTAAACAAAAATGAAAAAAATCATCAGGAAGTATATTACTAATAATAAACATTTTAAGAAATAGCCCATGTCAGAAAAGTTTCTTTAAAAAAAAAATAAAATTATTTATTTTAAAAGGTGTTTCAGAAGAGGTAGAATAAAGTGTAAATTTATTTTTCCCTTCTATACCATATTCTATATTTTTGTGAATATCATTGTTTCATTGCCATGTTGTGTATTCTTCCTAGTACTTTAAAAAATTGTTTTAATTAAAAAAGGACTTCCCTGGTGGTCCAGTGGTTAAGAGTCCACCTGCCAAGGCAGAGGATACAGGTTCAGTCCCTGGTCCAGGAAGATTCCACACAGTGCGGGGCGACTAAGCCCGTGCACCACAGCTGCTGAGCCTGTGCTGTAGAGCCCGTGTGCTGTGAGAAGGGAGACCACCACGAAGAGATGCCTGTGCATTGCAGCTCGAGAGCAGCCCCGGCTCACTGCAGAGGAGGCCTGTGCAGAGGCCGCGGGAACCCAGTGCAGCCGAAATGCCCTCATATATATAATAATAATAAAATACATACATTTAAAAAGTAATAAATACATCTACGTTATGCTGCTGCTGCTAAGTCGCTTCAGTCGTGTCCGACTCTGTGCGACCACATAGACGGCAGCCCACCAGGCTCCCCCGTCCCTGGGATTCTCCAGGCAAGAACACTGGAGTGGGTTGCCATTTCCTTCTCCAATGCATGAGAGTGAAAAGTGAAAGTGAAGTCGCTCAGTCGTTTTCGACTGGTAGCGACCCCATGGACTGCAGCCTGGACTGCAGCCTACCAGGCTCCTCCATCCATGGGATTTTCCAGGCAAGAGTACTGGAGTGGGGTGCCATTGCCTTCTCCGCATCTATGTTATACAGATGGTAAAAAAAAAAAAATATCAGTGTAAGTGGATAGATACACAGTGAAAAGTATATTTCCCTTCAGTTCATTATTGTTTACCAAAGACCTAGTGCTTTTTGTAGGGATATAAGAATAGCTTATACTCCTATTTTTGTTTACATATTTTTCTCCTTTTTTATTTAAGCGCAATTATTTTTCTGTATTTTGAAAGTATTCCATGAGTTTCTCCCTCCTCCTCTCCCATCCTCTTTCATTTTTTTCCTCTCAATATTAACGTAAAGGAAGTAAATTATGTTTAGCAGTTATTTGATTATGTGTAACCACTCATGTGGTACTGGGCTTCACTGGTGGCTCAGATAATAGACAGTCCACCCTGCAGTGCAGGAGATCCGAGTTTGATCTCTGGGTTGGGAAGATCTGCTGGAGAAGGCAATGGCAAACTACTCCAGTATTCTTGCCTGGAGAATCCCATGGAAAGAGGAACCTGGTGGGCTACAGTCTATAAGGTCACAAAGAGTCGGACACAATTAAGCAACTGACACACACATCTGGTACTCCAGAGTACACAACAAGAGCAAAATATCTATTCAAATATTAAAGCAGTAGCAATATTAAGGATTGTATAAAAACATGGCGGTTAAAAAAGAGCAAGTTTTTACTGTGGTGTATTCTTAACCCTTCAGCTTAAAACTCAATTTTTTAAGAAAACAAAACTGCACTTTCTGCCGCCATGATGCCTGTGAAAAAGCTTATAGCATCGGGGAGCAAAGAAAGAAGAAGGTCCTGAAGTTTACTCCTGACTAGACACACCCTGTAGGGCTTCCCTCGTAGTTCAGTTGGTAAAGAAGCCGCCTGCAATGCAGGAAACCTGGGTTCAATCCCTGGGTTGGTTGGGAAGATCCCCTGGAGAAGGGAACGGCTACCCACTCCAGTATTCTGGCCTGGAGAATTCCGTGGACTGTATAGTCCGTGGGGTCGCAAAGAGTCAGAAACAACTGAGCGACTTTCACTTCACTATACCCACCCTGCAGAAGATGGAATCTTGGGTGCTGCCGATTTTGAGCAGTTTCTTCAGGAGAGAATTAAAGTGAATAGAAAAGCTGGAAATCTTGGAGGTGTTGTAATAGTTGAAAGAAGCAAAAGCAAGATTACTGTAACGTCTGAGGTACCTTTTTCCAAAATGTATTTGAAATATCTCACCAAAAAATATTTGAAGAATAACCTGTGTAGTTGCTAAGAGCAAAAAAAAAAGTTACAAATTGTGTTGCTGCCAAGTAATTAATCAGGACAAGGAAGATAAAGATTAAAATTCAGTTATCTGGAGTATTTTGTATGTTGTTGCTCTTTTGTTGTGTCTGATTCTTTGTGACCGCATTGACTGTAGCCCGGCCCACCGGGCTCCTCTATCTGTGGGATTCTCCAGGCAAGAATACTGGAGTGGGTTGCCATTTCCTTCTCCAGGGGAACTTCCTGACCCAGGGGTTGAAACTGTATCTTCTGCATTGGCAGGTGCATTCTTTACCACCGAGCCACCTGGAAAGCCCAATTTTGTATGAGTTCTTCACTAAAATTTAGAAACCAAATAGATACATACATACATATATATATATATATATAAACTGTCATTCCATTATGTTTGCTTCCCCTTGAATTCACCCTATACATACACATTGTGTGTGTGTGTGTGTGTGTGTGTGTTTGAAAGAAGATTTGCGCCTGAATCAACCTGAATCAGTAGTAGTGACCACCCAGCAGTCAAGTCTAGTAAAAGCCACCATTTAAAAATACTTACTACCTTATCTCTTAGAATGAAAGAAAATTTTACTGAATTTTCTTCTTTTCTTTTTTTTATCTTTCTGAGGTTCTCAATATGATGTTGAACATGAAGGGCAAGTGGTTGATTTCTTTGTAAAACGTTTGATTTAAGATCTTATTGTTTATGTAAAGATTTAATCATAATTATGTGATTTTTAAAAAAAGTTTTAAGAGTTGCTTTAAAATAGAACCAGTAAGGGCTGCAGAAGTTCAGGTAACAACCTTATGGGTTTGTATAGTAACAAAGCTGTTAACACTAATTTCTTGCTTTTCTTTTCCCTAGAGGTTTTGCTACTTGTTGATGAGTGCTTCAACTTACACCTTTATGATGGTGTGGGAGTACAGCCACTATCTCTTGTTTCTTCAAGCAATATCTCTCTTCTTGCTAGATAGTTTTTCACTGGAGCAGAGTGACAAGGTATTAATGGCATTTCAAAATTATGACTTTAAATCTGCAGAATTTTAAATCTAGTGTTTATAAGGTTGTATAAAAACCATTTAGCTTTTAAACTTATTTTGAAATGCTTTAATAGGCTCTGATTTATACTTCTACTTAAAAGGTTGTTAAACTCATTCTTCCCTAGTCCTTTTAGAAGCACTTTGAGAGTCCCTTAAGCCTGGGCTGTTTAACCAAAGTCACCCCTGTGCTTCCTCTCTATTTCTAGCCATTTCTCCATCTTCCCTGTTTCTTAAAAAAAAAAAAGTAAAATATAGGACATGTTCAAAAGAGTCTATGTATGCTATATATATCCCATGGGCTGAGTATCCAGGCCAAGGGGTCACAAAGAGTTGGACATGACTGAGCAACTGAGCACACATATAGTGTATAGAAAAAATATGAGTAATTGAACACCCAGGCCAAGAATTGGAGCATTTCAAAACCCTGAAAGTCCCTTTTTCCCAGTCATATCCTGCTCCCTCTCCAACAGAGGCTAACTGTCCTGAATTTTGTTAATCCTTTCCTTCTTTTTATTTTTTTTTACCACCTATCTATGTATTCCTAAAAATACGTTGTTAAATTATAATGTATTGTTTACTTTTGCCTGATTTGCTTTTGAGATTCATCCATGGTGATATATAGAGCTATATTTCATTCATTTTTATTTATTAATATATTCTGCCGCTAAATAACATTTCAGCTTTTTTCCAGTTTATTGTTCATATGACCAGTGCTGCTATAAGCATTCATATACATATCACCCTGCTCAGAAGATTTTTCTAGAAGATATACCTCATAGTGGAATTAGAAGCCAAAGGATAGTGCATATTCAATCTAACTAGAGATACCAAGCCTTTCCCCAGAAGAGTTATATTGATTATACTCCTGTCAGCAGTAGTTTCCCGTAGACATTCAGTTCCTTTGTTTATCTTTTTATTTTTTTGCTTTGTTATCTTTCTTTTCCTTATTTATAAACATTTATTGAGTTTTTAATATATTGTCTTATCTAGAAATTTGGGAATCTTCATGCTCATCCTTTTTCTTCCACTTGGTCCAGAATCCTGGTGATTAGGTTATTTAAATAATCATTAACCAAGTATAAAGTTGTTAACTTGTTAAGTGAAAGGGTAATAAGTACCTAAAAGTATTACAGAGGTAAAGCTTCAGGAAGCAGCTACCACCCTAGAAGCTGTGGAAGAACTGGAAATTATTAAAACTTAGAAGTTTAGAGGAGGGACCCCCATGGAGCTGAAATAGACCTCTGATAAAGAGCCACTGCTCCACTTTGCTGGTATCTCTGTACTGGAAAGAAGGGCTCTCTGGAAAAGGGACCCAGACTTCTGAGAATGGTACTGTGGCCAGCTGATCCCATGGTCTCTGGGGTAAGAAGACATGATAAAGCTGATTCTTGAAGCTTAAGAAAACTGCAGCTGCATGGAACTGCTGTTACAGGAAGGAATTACTCCGTTGGCGTGAAGAAGCCTTGCTAAGGTGATCCACCCAGGAACTGCAGGCCACAGGAAGGAATACATCCCTGCTCTGTCCTCCAACCTTACCTCTCAGGAACACAGATTGGCAGAACTTAATAGGGAGCCAAATGGAAAAGGAGAAATATAGATGATAAGGTTGGCCCCAGCATTATGAATCTGGGATAGAGGCATAGGTTTGGACTAAGAGAACCAGCAGCCAAAATGAAAAAATAGGATATTACTAGCACCCAGAAAATCAGTAGAGCCCTCTCCTTGTGACTATGTCAGTCTCCCAACAGTGAGGTATTTTTTTAAAAAATGGCTCTGGCCTTTTAGGGATGTTTTTTCTTTCTGTGTTTTTTTTTAAGATCACTCTACCTTTTGATTCCTCCCCCTCACCCCAACTAATGTCTATATTTTGTCTTAGTTCTCCCCTTTCTATTCAATAAAAGGAATCTATTTTATGGTAGATTAAGTTATACTATTGAAGTTTAGAAAAGAAACCTAGTAAGACATAACTTTCTAGAAGAACTAGGAGGTCTTCTATTAGGAAATTAAATTTAGCTTTCTTATTGTCACTGTTAAATGGACCAAGTACAAAAATACTTTTCGCTGGTGCCGTATTTCATGGCAATATATTTTCCTTGGGCAGGTTTTGGGGACTACTGCTAAAGATTACGATTTTTTACTTACATAGCTTGATGTTGCTCAGGTGGACAAGACAAACCAAGTGAAATGAAGTCAGAGCCTGGGATTAAAAAAGGTTCTTTTAGTTTGATTTAGACATCCATGATTTCAAAGCTTTTTACTTTGTTTCTGGAGAGTTCTTTCTAAAAAGAAAGAACTATATTCCATGACAATAAAAGTACAAATTGAATGGTTGTACAACACTGTCCAAAATTATAGTAGAGCATTTACTTTATAATTGTAGTCAAATTTTATCAAATGAAAAAAATGTACAGTAAAATTCATTTTATTCTCATTTTTGTCCCAACAGGTTCATGAAGTTTATAAAATCTATATATTTTCTCTCTTTCTGGGATATTTACTGCAGTTTGAGAATTCAGCTTTATTGGTGTCTCCTTTATTAAGTTTAGTAGTAGCCTTAATGCTTGCTAAGTGCCTTCAGGTAAGTAGAATTGACTATCATTCTTGGGGTGAATTTTTAAATTGTTAATTTTTTTAAAAAATCTCACTTATTTGTTCATATGGTTCCTCCTCCCCATAGCTGAATGTGAAGAAAGGAACTTTTGTGGCTAAAATAATGAAAGTGATTAATTTTTACTTGGTGTGTACTCTGACAGTGACATTGAATATTATAATGAAGGTAAGTAACTCTGTGTTGGAGATTCATGTAGTAAAGCAATTTGAATAATTTAATTTTAATGAGAATAATGGGATAACAATAGAGTTTATACAGTAATATTTTTAGTTGAACAGTAATCATACCTAGTATATTAGGTGGGAAAATAGGATTCTGAATTTTTTCTATATATACTTTTAAAAATTCTACTTTATTTTTCATTTAATTTAAAATGTCATCATTACCCAAATTAGCATTAAGTAATATGTAGAATAAATTCAGATGAGTAAAAGACATTCACAAGAGTGGGTAAGTTGTTTATGCTAGGTGGAAAAAGGTTAAAATTTTCTTACCACCCCATTATACTTTTATGCTTAACTATAAGGTAATGTGATTGACTTATGCCAATAAATCTCCTTGCTTCATAGTTATACCATGCATTTTTAATTCACATTTTTTGTTTCATAATCTTGCTATGTTTTCTAGTTCTAGTATTGGACAAAAGCATATTGTTATAAGCATAACTAATAGTTCTACAACTAATAATTCTAACTAGTGTTTTTATCCTCCAGATGTTTGTCCCACACAAAGAAAATGGACATATGCTGAAGTTCCTTGAAGTAAAATTTGGACTAAATATGACTAAGTAAGTTTTAGATTATGTAAGTTTACCTAACGCTATACCACTTAGAAGATAAAGAGCAAAAATAATCAAAGGAGGTAGTAGGCACCTAATTACATACCACTCAGAAAATAATCTGGGATATTATAATATCTAGAAGAAATATGACATTAATACTTTTCTTATTTTAAAAAATATCTCATTTAGGTCTTTTAAAATTAGATATACTTAAACCTCAGTAGCATCACAGTAACTACTTTCTCCCTTAATGAGAAATGATGATACAATCTAAGGTCAGGATAAATTAAAGATTTAAAATGAATAAAGAACCAAGGAAATCTTAACCTCTAACCAGCAAAATGCTCATATTTAAAAGAACACGGGAATTTCCTTGGTGGCACAGTGGATAGGAATTTGCCTGCCAATGTAGGGGACACGGGTTTGATCCTTGGTCCAGGAAGATCCCACATGTTGCAGAACAACTAAGCCCACCTGCCACAGCTACTGAGCCTGCACTCTAGAACCCGAGCTACAACTACTGAGCCTGAGTGCTGCAGCTACGAAGCCCTCACACCTAGAGCCTGTGCTCCGCAGTAAGAGAAGCTGCCGCGATGAGAAGACTGCACACTGCAGCAGAGTAGCCCCTGCTCATGCAACTAGAGAAAGCCCACACAAAGCAACAAAGACCCAGTGCAGCCAAAAAAAGAGTATGAAGTCACTGTAATTCAATTAAAAAAAGGTTCATGGTGTATTACAAATCTGTGCGTTAATAAAAATGGGGTCTGGGCATAAAAATGAGGTAGTCAGTAAGATATTTATTTCTTAGCAAAGAATCTCACCTTTGGTCATAATAGTGGATTGCGCCAGAAGCTGACTTTTTAAATTCAAAAATAGTATACTTTTGTTTGTTGGTTAAGTGCATTTTTAAAATCTAAAATGAAATAAATGATTTTATATACTGATAGAATCCATTTGCATAACAGAAAACATATATTTACCTATGAAAGTGTTAGTCGCTCAGTCGTGCCTAACTCTTTGCAACCCATGGACTGCAGCCCACCAGGCTCTTCTGTCCATGGGATTTTCCAGGCAAGGATACAGGAATGGTTTGCAGCCCACCAGGCTCTTCTGTCCATGGGATTTTCCAGGCAAGGATACAGGAATGGTTTGCCATTTCCTTCTCCAGGGAATCTTCCTGACCCAGGGATCAAACCTGGGTCTCCTGCACTGCAGGCAGGTTCTTTACCAACTGAGCTACCAGGGAAGCCCTTAATGCCAGGTTCATTCTAGAGTCTTCCAAGGTTACAGAGAAAGTCAGTGAAAAGGCCAGTCGATTATGGAGGTCTACAACCAACTTTTACTAGTTGCCTCCTGAGTTTCAGGCCCATGAATATACCTTATAAAGATATGGTCCCTAGCTTTATGAAGCACACAGCCTCCTAAAGGATTCTTTTATCTTAGTAAATAGATATGATTCAGAAGACTTCTGTAGTGTTTAATCCATGTCAAACACTTGGTTAACTAATACATCACAGCATGAAACTTCATGCACAGTATCTAAAATTCTATGTAATCTAGCGAAATATATAGGTAAATATTCTCCAGGGGATCTGTTTGATCCCTCAGTCAGGAAGACTTCTCTAGTTCATAAGTAGACCCTAGAACCTTATCATCATTTGCTGTGATTACATGGGATTTTAGATACCATGCATAAAATTTAATGTTGTGATGTATCAGTTAACCAAGCGTTTTACGTGGCTTAACCACTAGAGAAGTCTTCTGGAGCATGAATCATACCTATCTACTAAGATAAAAGAATCTTTTAAGAGGCTGTATGCTTGATAATTTAAGTCTGAATTTGGCAATAAGGAGTTCATGATCTGAGCCACAGTCAGCTCCTGGTCTTGTTTTTGCTGACTGTATAGAGCTTCTCCATCTTTGGCTGCAAAGAATATAATCGATCTGATTTCGGTGTTGACCATCTGGTGATATCCATGTATAGAGTCTTCTCTTGTGTTGTTGGAAGAGGGTGTTTGATACGACCAGTGCATTTTCTTGGCAAAACTCTATTAGTCTTTGCCCTGCTTCATTCCGTATTCCAAGGCCAAATTTGCCTGTTATTCCAAGTGTTTCTTGACTTCCTACTTTTGCATTCCAGTCCCCTATAATGAAAAGGACATCTTTTTTGGGTGTTAGTTCTAAAAGGTCTTGTAGGTCTTCATAGAACCATTCAGCTTCTTCAGTGTTACTGGTAGGGGCATAGACTTGTGATATTGATACTTGTGATATTGAATGGTTTGCCTTGGAAATGAACAGAGATCATTCAGTCGTTTTTGAGATTGCATCCAAGTACTGCATTTCTGACTCTTTGGTTGACCATGATAGCTACTCCATTTCTTCTGAGGGATTCCTGCCCGCAGTAGTAGATATAATGGTCATCTGAGTTATTAAATTCACCCATTCCAGTCCATTTGAGTTCGCTGATTCCTAGAATGTCGACATTCACTCTTGCCATCTCTTGTTTGACCACTTCCAATTTGCCTTGATTAATGGACCTGACATTCCAGGTTCCTATGCAATATTCCTCTTTACAGCATTGGACCTTGCTTCTATCACCAGTCACATCCACAGCTGGGTATTCTTTTTGCTTTGGCTCCATCCCTTCATTCTTTCTGGAGTTATTTCTCCACTGATCTCCAGTAGCATATTGGGCACCTACTGACCTGGGGAGTTCCTCTTTCAGTATCCTATCATTTTCCCTTTTCATACTGTTCATGGGGTTCTCAAGGCATGAATAGTGAAGTGGTTTGCCATTCCCTTCTTCAGTGGACGACATTGTGTCAGATATCTCCGCCATGACCCGCCCGTCTTGGGTTGCCCCACGGGCATGGCTTACTTTCATTGAGTTAGACAAGGCTGTGGTCCTAGTGTGATTAAATTGACTAGTTTTCTGTGAGTATGGTTTCAGTGTGTTTGCCCTCTGATGTCCTCTTGCAACACCTACCATCTTACTTGGGCTGACTGTGGCTCAGATCATGAACTCCTTATTGCCAAATTCAGACTTAAATTGAAGAAAGTAGGGAAAACCACTAGACCATTCAGGTATGACCTAAATCAAATCCCTTATCATTATACAGTGGAGTGAGAAATAGATTTAAGGGCCTAGATCTGATAGAGTGCCTGATGAACTATGGAATGAGGTTCGTGACATTGTCCAGGAGACAGGGATCAAGACCATCCCCATGGAAAAGAAATGCAAAAAAGCAAAATGGCTATCTGGGGAGGCCTTACAAATCGCTGTGAAAAGAAGAGAAGTGAAAAGCAAAGGAGAAATGGAAAGATATAAGCATCTGAATGCAGAGTTCCAAAGAATAGCAAGAAGAGATAAGAAAGCCTTCCTCAGTGATCAATGCAAAGAAATAGAGGAAAACAACAGAATGGGAAAGACTAGAGATCTCTTCAAGAAAATTAGAGATACCAAGGGGACATTTCATGCAAAGATGGGCTCGATAAAGGACAGAAATGGTATGGACCTAACAGAAGCAGAAGATATTAAGAAGAGGTGGCAAGAATACACAGAAGAACTGTACAAAAAAGATCTTCACGACCCAGATAATCACGATGGTGTGATCACTGACGTAGAGCCAGACATCCTGGAATGTGAAGTCAAGTGGGCCTTAGAAAGCATGACTACGAACAAAGCTAGTGTAGGTGATGGAATTCCAGTGGAGCTATTTCAAATCCTGAAAGATGATGCTGTGAAAGTGCTGCACTCAATATGCCAGCAAATTTGGAAAACTCAGCAGTGGCTACAGGACTGGAAAAGGTCAGTTTTCATTCCAATCCCAAAGAAAGGCAATGCCAAGAATGCTCAAACTACCGCACAATTGCCCTCATCTCACACACTAGTAAAATAATGCTCAAGATTCTCCAATCCAGGCTTCAGCAATACATGAACCATGAACTTCCTGACGTTCAAGCTGGTTTTAGACAAGGCAGAGGAACCAGAGATCAAATTGCCAACATCTGCTGGATCATGGAAAAAGCAAGAGAGTTCCAGAAAAACATCTATTTCTGCTTTATTGACTATGCCAAAGCCTTTGACTGTGTGGCTCACAATAAACTATGGAAAATTCTGGAAGAGATGGGAATACCAGACCACCTGACCTGCCTGTTGAGAAACCTATATGCAGGTCAGAAAGCAACAGTTAGAACTGGACATGGAACAACAGACTGGTTCCAAATAGGAAAAGGAGTACGTTAAGGCTGTATATTGTCACCCTGCTTATTTAACT
>NW_011494274.1:3499849-3500504 GCF_000754665.1 Bison bison bison | reverse complement strand
AAGATTGCTGGGAGAAATATCAACAATCTCAGATATGCAGATGACACCACCCTTATGGCAGAAAGTGAAGAGGAACTAAAAAGCCTCTTGATGAAAGTGGAGAGTGAAAAAGTTGGCTTAAAGCTCAACATTCAGAAAACTAAGATCATGGCATCCGGTCCCATCACTTCATGGGAAATAGATGGGGAAACAGTGGAAACAGTGTCAGACTTTTTTTTTGGGGGGCTCCAAAATCACTGCAGATGGTGACTGCAGCCATGAAATTACAAGACGCTTAGTCCTTGGAAGGAAAGTTATGACCAACCTAGATAGCATATTCAAAAGCAGAGACATTACTTTGCCAACAAAGGTCCGTCTAGTCAAGGCTCTGGTTTTTCCTGTGGTCATGTATGGATGTGAGAGTTGGACTGTGAAGAAGGCTGAGTGCTGAAGAATTGATGCTTTTGAACTGTGGTGTTGGAGAAGGGTCTTGAGAGTCCATTGGACTGCAAGGAGGTCCAACCAGTCCATTCTGAAGGAGATCAGCCCTGGGATTTCTTTGGAAGGAATGATGCTAAAGCTGAAACTCCAGTACTTTGGCCACCTCATGCGAAGAGTTGACTCATTGGAAAAGATTCTGATGCTGGGAGGGATTGGGGGCAGGAGGAGAAGGGGA
>NW_011494274.1:3498838-3499749 GCF_000754665.1 Bison bison bison | reverse complement strand
GCAGGAGGAGAAGGGGATGACAGAGGATGAGATGGCTGGATGGCATCACTGACCCGATGGACGTGAGTCTGAGTGAACTCTGGGAGTTGATGATGGACAGGGAGGCCTGGCGTGCTGCGATTCAAGTGGTCACGAAGAGTCGGACACGACTGAGCAACTGAACTGAACTGTGCTTGATAAAGCTAGGGACCATGTCTTTTTAAGGTATATTTGTAGGCCTGAAACTCAGCAGGCAACTAGTAAAAATTGGTTGTAGACATCCGTAATCGACTGGCATTTTCATTGACTTCCTCTGTCACTTGGAAGACAATAGAATGAACCTGGCATTAAGGGCTGCTTTGTTCAGTATTTCTTAGTTGATCTTGTATAGTGCTCCTTTGTTCTGCATGTCAAGTACTAGATTTGCTTCACAAGGTAATGCACTTGGTATTTTAATATTAAAACTTAGTCCTTGTCCTTAAGGATATTGCCAGCTCATTAGGTAGTTTTTATACAATTAATGGCATATAGGTGGTACAAATTGTTAAGTGCCTTATATTCAGATATACCAGTTGGATATCAGGGTTTGTAATGTTGATCAGAATTTCAGGAAGCATTTCTGTTGAGAGAAACTTTTAAGAATCACTAAAGAAGTGTTAATAAATATTTATTTAATGTGCAAGATACTGGGCCAGGTACTCTTTGGGATACAAAAATGTCTACAGTCTGACACATGCGTTCTAAGTTGCTTCCGTTGTGTCTGACTCCTTGTGACCCTATGAACTGTAGCGCTCCAGGCCCCTCTGTCCATGGGATTTCCCAGGCAAGAATACTGGAGTGGGTTGCCATTTTCTTCTCTAGGGGATCTTCCTGACCCAGGGATCGAACAGTGTCTCTTATGTCTCCTGCATTGGCAGGCGGGGTCTTTATCT
>NW_011494274.1:3469357-3498738 GCF_000754665.1 Bison bison bison | reverse complement strand
GCCACCTGGGAAGCCAATCTGACACATAGCAGATTGCATTAAGCACTATAATAAAGCAATAATTAAACTGCCATGGGAATATGGGGAAGGAAAGATTGAGATTAGGATTATGGAAAGAAGATCATTAAATAGGGAATTTGAATTAGATCTTAAAGAATTAGTAGGTTTAATAGGCGTATTTAAAAACAAGATGCATTTGTCCTGGGTACAAAAGATTTCGATGACAGCCTCTTTGATACAGTTTTATTGCTATTTGGCGCATTGAGAAACTTGAATCTTTTAGTTTAAACCCAGTGATTTGTGAAGCATTCTTGGTCCATCTATGTGCATTCCTGAACATCACTTTATCACTTACCTCCTTCCCTCGGGCTGGGAATTTAAGGATTAAATGGAAGTTAGAGATGATTTGGGAGTGAGAATGCTGATAAATCTACCTATAACTAGGAGTCTTGGTTATATTTAGTGTGGATTAAAAAAAGCAGTTTATCTGATAGAGCTATCTAATATAAAACAAGAGTGTCCAATAACAATGTAACATTAGTTGCATACATAATTTTCTAGTAGTCACATTAAAAAAAAGTAAAAAGAAACAAGTGAATTTAATTAATGTGTAAACAGTATAAAATTACTGAGATATATTTTGTATTTTTTAAATTCCTTTTTTCAGCTGTTTTTATCTTTGAAGTGCAGTGTATATTTTGTGCCTGAAGAGTATTTTCACTTGCCACGTTGCATGTACTGATAGCTACATGTAGCTAGTGACTATCATATTGGACTGTGCTGGTTGAGGCTAGACAGCTGAATTTTTTGTTTTCTTCCAGGTAAAAATAGAAAATAAAACTACCTTAAAGCTATATTGAGTCCTATATATATTGGACTGTATATATATATTGTCACATTGCTGTATCATAAAAAAGTAGCAAGTTTAAATTTTTTAGGGCAGTTTGTTGAGGAGGGTTACTACTGCTGTTATTTTCATTTGTAAAGGGGATGACCTTGTTGTAAGTTAGTAGACTAAAGAAATGTGTTTTGTCTTAGTTTTTACTGAGATAAAAAATAACTTTTATATTCAGTATTTTAAAACATCTGTAATTTTAATATGCTTTTTGTTTTCTGTAGGAATTTTACAATGAATTGGCTCCTATGTCAAGAATCCCTTCAGGCACCATCTCAAGATTTTTTTTTGCGATTGACACAGTCTTCTTTACTACCTTTCTATATTTTAGTGTTAATTATTTGTTTTCTTTCTATGATTCAAGTTATTTTTAGGAGAATTAAGTAAGTACCTAAGAAAACCAATCATATTACTAATTAATAAATTATGAAATACATAAAACATTTAATATCTTTCCAATATTTATGTATTTGTTTTATAGCTTCTAATTTAATTCTTTTTGTCACTATGTAAAATATTGTTATAAGTTGACCAGATAAAATTCAGATTTAAGCATATATATCTAAATATGTAATGTCCATTTTTAATGCAGGAATAATATTAAATAATCAGTTAAACTTTTAAAGACTCATTCACTACTCAAGATTTTTAGTTATTGTAAGAATAATCTCTTCTAAATAAATGAAACTAGTAGTAAAAGTGATTTTAAATTATAAAGTTTGACTATTTAAAAGTATTTTTATACCGTTTGAAAGGAGGTTGTATATAGTATCTTAATTTTGAGAACTTACTCTAACTATGATTTAACTATATTGATTTATCAACCACTAGTTCAGTGATAATGGACAAGGAACCTAAGTATCTAAGTCTCTTTTTTATTACAGTCTTGAACTTTCATGTTTCATCTTCATTGAGTCAGTTGTCTTCCAAATTTGAAAAAGCCTCTTTCAAAGACTTGGAGATATATAAGTTAGGTGTTTGACCAGCAGAAAGTACTTTCAAATTTTAAAACTACCTATGTGTTTTTTATGAGGATACTAAAGATATTTGATTTTTCAAAGTAGTGAAAAACACATTTCTTTCGGTAGTGATAAGTCCCTGAAAGAGACTGTCACGCTTGAAGATGGACGAATTGGAGAAAGGCCAGAAATAATTTATCATGTGATTCACACTATTTTACTGGGTTCTCTTGCAATGATTATAGAAGGGTAAGTGTGTATTTGATCCATTTGTTTTAACAAAGAATTGTCCTTTATAATGGTAGTTAGTGTATACTTTCCAGAATACATTTATAAAACACTACAAAAACTCAAAAAACCTTAATATAACTGGGGTTTAGAGAGCTATTTATAATGAACCAGTATTTACTTATGCATTAATTTGTTCAAAAACTATTGAATGTCTTCAAAGGATCCAGCATTGTGCTCGCTGCTAGGGGTACACTGGTGAACAAAAGTAGACAGCAAAAGTCTCTAACCTTCTGTGATTTATGGCCTAGTAAAGGTCACAGACACTAACCACACAAAAATAAAATCACAACTTTGCTAAGTGAAGGAGAGGTAAATGGTGTTTTGAGAGTGAGGGTTCAATAAATGATACCCTTTTCTTTGAAGTTTGACTTAGGTGAAAAATAAGACATAAGAGTGTAAAAGGGTTCTGAGCACTCGGTTTCAATGTAGGTAGGAGGTTTCTTTATACCAACAGACAATTCTCTGGACACCAGCTGGGTATCCTACAGTTCAGCTCAGTTTTGACACTTCTCTGCCAGGACCATCAGAATCCACAGGTGTAGGGTTCAGTCCTACAAGACTCCCTTGTTACCTCTTCAGACACCAATTAGAAGTCCAGGTTATTACCTGTTTCTGATGAACTGACCAGAGTGTTCCAAACTCTGGCTGGAACACTAGTCACTTCAAGAAGTAGTAGGAGAAAAACTGAAAAGGTGTGTCAGGGCCATATCTTGGCCTTGAAAACCATTTAGATGAGTTTCCATTTACCTCTGTAGGTACTGGGAAACTAAAGATTTTTAAACAGAACATGTCTTCTCATGGTTATGTTTGAAAACGATTCATCTGGCATCTCTTTGAATTGGAAGAGAATTTAAAGGTTGAAATGTTAATTAGCTGGCTAGGTGAAATAAATGGTAAGGAAGGGTTGGATACTAAGAAATCAGTGGATTGGCATAATGGTACAGTGTCTCCAGTAGAGTTTGTGTTCCAAGGGATGTCATATACATGTTATTCAGCGTGAATCAATGTTTCTTCAAGTTACAAATTAGACTTGAGTGTTGATTCCGGCTGACTGGAACAACTGGTTTGGTATTCTGAAATGGGGTTGTTAGGAGGAAATATTAGTTAACTGGGGAAACTAATACGATTCCTCTGTCCTAACAAAATGTACTCTGTATGCATCCACTACTTCTCTCAGAGCCTGATTCAGTATTCATTTTTTTAAACCTTAAATACAATACAGTCTCAAATCGATCATTTTGCTTTCACATAACCTTGCTGCTGCAAGTCACTTCAGTCGTGTCCGACTCTGTGCGACCCCATAGACGGCAGCCCACCAGGCTCCCCTGTCCCTGGGATTCTTTAGGCAAGAACACTGGAGTGGGTTGCCATTTCCTTCTACAATGCATGAAAGTGAAAAGTGAAAGTGAAGTCGCTCAGGCGTGTCCGACCCTCAGCGACCCCATGGACTGCAGCCCTCCAGGCTCCTCCGTCCATGGGATTTTCCAGGCAAGAGTACTGGAGTGGGATGCCATTGCCTTCTCTGCACATAACCCTAGACCATATAAAAAATTTTTTTAATACTTATTTTCTAATGGTTTCCCATGTGTTCAAGTGCCACATTAGCTGCTTCCCAGGTGGCTCAGTGGTAAAGAACCCACCTGCCAATTCAGGAGATGCAAGAGATGTGGGTTCGATCCCTGGGTCAGGAAGGCCTCCTGGAGTAGGAAATGGCAACCTACTCCAGTATTCTTGCCTGTAAAATTCCATGGACAGAGGAGCCTGGCAGGCTACAATCCATGGGGTAACAGAGTCAGACACAACTGAGCATCCATGCAAGAAATGCATATGTTCAGTTTTATTCCATCTTGATAAAGACTTCCTTGAGAGCTGTAGCCATGTCTTGTCTTTTTCCTCTCTATTACTTTGGTCACCCTGAAGTGCATGATAAATAACTCATCAGATGAATGAATGTTATTTTGTTTTCCCCATTTCATAGCTTTGCTATTTTATAAAACCAAAATAGTTCACATTTATACTCTGGCCTCATATTCTTCTAGTCTCTTTAGAGTTTGTCATCAAAGAATATTGCTTGGAAAGGTATTTTTGATTTCCTAGTATTAACTACAAAAGTTATCCTTTGAGATGTTGTTTTTCTTTGATAATCTGTTTGAAGCAATGATGTCCACAAATTTTTCTCAACTCTTCCTCTTCTGTCTTCAGCTTTTACCATTACCTCTTACAACTACAAGTTACAACTTACAGTAATGTTCTGTCTTTTATTTATGCAAGTTGATTTTTCTGTACACCTGGAATTTTAATACTTTTAAGTTAAAAGCCCCAGGTTTTCAATCCTGTTTTTAAAAAGTTAATCTCAAAAGTAATACACTGCAGACCATGTAACAAACACAAGTATAGAAATGTATAAATTAAAAAATTAAAATCCTTCCATCTCACTCCTCAAAGGCCACAACTGTCAGCAGTATCTTTCCAGATGTTATCTTTTGACTATACTATATATAGGTACATTAGGGGAAAAAAGTCACCAAAAAACTAGGGTAACAGTATACATAAAATTTTGTAGTTCACTTTTTTGTTTTTCATAAAGATTTGTTTAATTAGTACATATTAAAGGATAGTTAGGTTTCTGTTATTTTTGTAATTAAAACAACATATTTTTAACATTTATGCTAATATATCTATAAACTAGATTACTAAAAATGGCTTTGTCTTGGGCTATGTAAAATTTTTATAGGTTCTGCCACATTGCCTTCTGAGAAAGTGAAACAGTTTATATTCTCTCCAAGAGTACAGTTTTACTACACCTCATCTATATTAATGTCTAATCTTCATTTTAGTAACCCACATGTCTCTTGATTATTTAAGAAGTAACTATCTGTTGCTGAAAATTAGAGGGTAAGCTTTTTCATTCTGCCTTAACATTGTGATGTTTTCATGAGTGTTAGGAAACAACTCAGAATAGAGAAATCATATAATAATGATGTTCATAGAATAGCTAATGTATGACTCTTTTTTGTCTTTTCCAGCTTGAAATACCTGTGGACTCCTTACGTGTGCATGTTAGCAGCGTTTGGTGTATGTTCTCCTGAACTTTGGATGACACTTTTCAAGTGGCTTCGATTACGAACTGTACACCCAGTATTGTTGGTGAGTCATTGTTTTGTGATAAGTTCTTGTTTCTCTTTCAAGTATATGAATGGAAGTCGTGTTGAATACAATTGAAATAGCGTGAGTAGATCATATTATGTATGATTTATAGGTAGAGAAAAAGATTCTGTGGAAAAATTTTTTTTGTACTTTCTGATTATAAAAGCAGTGTGTTTCAATGCAAAATCCTTAAAAAATAGAAGGTAAAAATATTAAGTGAATCAATAATTTGAGAGGCTATCAAAAATTAATTTTTATAACATTTTTCTTGGTTTGACTAGAACTATGGGATGTTTTCAGTGTGAATGGAACATTTACATTGTACCTGCTATGAATAACGTGCTTGAAATAAAAAGATAAATAAAACATGATTCGGGGCCTTCCCTGATGGTTCAGTGGTTAGGACCCCAAGCTTTCACTGCAGGGGGCATGGGTTCGATTGCTGGTTGGGGAACTAAGATTTTGCATATTGTGCAGTATAGTTAAATAAAAAAAAAAAGATTAATTTCCTTAAGTGGATTACCATTTTCTGGTCATAAAAAGAGATAATAAGAAGCATTAATAGGGTACTGCTGGAACAGAGAAGGCCTGCTTTAATTCAGTTTTTTAGGGATTCATAGAGAACTTCGGTTCTGAGATTTGAAAGATGAGGTATTAGTCAAATAAAGGGTAAAAAAGGGAGAGTAGAGGGAAGAAACACAGGTTGCAAAGCACATGACAGTCAAAGGGAGTAAAATCAGAGGCAAAGAAAAAGCATGAAATATTTAATTTTGTTGGCACATAAAATGTGAGGTAGGGGTGGTTAAGAAATGAGACTGGAGAAATCAAGGAGGGTAAGCTCATTGAGGCCTTTGAGTGTTCTGCTGAACTTGGTGGTATCCCACAGGCAGTCGAAACACATTGACATGTTTGTACAGAGGTGGGAGAAAGTCAGCCTTAGCTTTTCTCTCAGCCCACCCTTAAAGTTCTATGAAGGATAGGCTTAAGGGTGATAGACTTGAACCAGGAAGGAGGACTGAACCTCCTTGAACCAGGTACAGGCCACGGAGGAGGAAGCGATGAGAGCTTGCTATGTGTCAGGTACTATTTGAAGCACTTCATATGCTATTCAAAGTTTACAAAGACCTTGTTAGCTAAGTTTCATTATCTGTATTTTATAGACAAGGAAACGAAGGCTTAAAAAATGATTGAATAACTTGCCTAATATTGTATAACTTTATAAGTGCAATAAAATCATGATTCACACCCACTTTGGGGTTCTTTTAGCTCCAAAGCCCATTTAATTAATACTGTCCTGTACTGAAGTAAAAAAAATAGAAAATTTGGTGCCTCATAAAGTATGGGTAAATGAAGAATAGGGAGAAATCATAGATGTTTCCTAGGTTTGGAGTTTGCATGACTAGATTGTGGGGTCACCAATCGCCATGGGATGGTACAAAGAACAGGTTTTGGCAGAAAGCTGATAAATTATTATCTCTACTAGTAGTCTTGTATGTTGCCAACCTTTTTCCAGAGGAATTTATATATTCTTAGCATAGTAGTATACTGGTATTAAAGAACCTGCCTGCCAGTGCAGGCTAGAGACACAGAAGATGCAAGTTCAGTCCCTGGGTCAGGAAGATCCCCTGGAGAAGGAAATGGCAACCCACTCCAGTATTCTTGCCTGGAAAATTCCATGGACAGAGGAGCCTGGCGGGCTACAGTCCATGGAGTCGCAAAGAGTTGAACACAACTGAGCACACACACATACTGGTATGTATTGACTATCTTTCCTGTGTTCATTCATTGTCTTTTTGCTGTTGTTAGCTATTCACATAGCTATTTATTTATTTACAGTTCAGTGTTTTTTATAAGCTCTTCCTAAGTTAGATTCCTGGGGAAATTATCAGATACTAACTTGCTGTTTGAAATGTTGTGATGAGCATTATGTTCTGCCTTAAATTTGTATAGTAGATATGTATGTCTCACTTTGCTGCCAGCTTGTTATGTTTTAAATCTGTTGTTTTTCTGGTAGTCCCTCAATTGTGTCTGACTCTTTGCAACCCATGGACTATAGCCCACCAGGCTCCTCTGTCCATGGAACTCTTCAGGCAAGATTGCTGGAGTAGGTTACCATTCCTTTTTCCGGGGGATCTTCCCTACCCAGGGATCAAACCCAGGTCTCCTGCACTGAAGGCAGAGGCTTTACTGTCTATGCCACCATTAGTCATCACCATCTTACTCTGTGAACTAGGTTCCATGCTGACTCCAATTTCTCTGAAATTGTTACAACTGTGAGAATATTTGATTGGTCATTGAGTCATTGTCTAGTATCTCTAAGGTATATTTATCCATAACCCTTTTTGCTTTAACATTTTAGGCTCTTATTTTGAGCATGGCTGTGCCCACTATAATAGGTCTCAGCTTATGGAAAGAGGTAAGAAAGTTAGATTTTTCATAAGGTTAAAATATATGTTGTTTATAAGGTAGTGATAAATTATGTGTGTGTAGGATACTTACATTGGGACAGTATTTTAAGAAAATGTGATATACTAAATAATACTTAATTTTCTTCCAATAGGACCATGATAAAACATTTTTAGAGTGCTATTTTCTATAGTCTAGTGCAATTTTCTATAGTCTAATATTGTTAGACTATTACAATTGACAAAGGAAATAGCTGAATAAATAGTATTTACTAGTAAAGAGTAAAAAGCATTTTGGCAATCCCAAAATTTAAATATTTACAAAGTAATATAAATTCTTTACCTTATCATAATGTAACATGAAATTAATTGCCAGTAAACCTGTGAATTATTTGACTTAACCTGAAATTTGTTTACTTATTTTTTCAGTGTGTATGTGCATGAAAGATACAACTAATGATTAATTGGTGATGCTAAAATTATGTATTGAGTATAGGTAGTAAATTAACCAAACAGTAGTTTATTTGGACTGAGAAGAATGAACAAGAAACTAAAAGAAAGTAAAGTGATCCGTGCCATTTTTTCTGTGAGAACAGTGTTGTAATATTGTTTGTCACAAGTAGGTCTGTTAGTCTTTGGAAATACTTTGAAAGAGCTTTAAACTTTGTAAATACTTACACACAGGTTTCGGGGATTTTGTTTTATATTTTAGTTTTTTCCAAGATTAATGACAGAACTAATGGAACTACAAGAATTTTATGACCCAGATACGGTGGAACTTATGACCTGGATAAAGTAAGAACTGAATTGCCTGAGACTATTGTTAAGCTATTAATTAATCATTGCATGCTATTTAATGGATTCAGGGGGAATAATAAGGTAATCCTTTTCCCATGAAACTCAGGAATTTTACCCTGTATTTTTAGGGACAGTTTTTTAATTAGACATATAATTCTAATTTTCTAATTGAACTCATTTCCATCAAAAGTACAGTATTGATAAGTTGAAATATGAAACTCTAGTTATTAAGCATCTAGAAATGTGGAATAAAAAGGAACCAGTGTCCTTTTATTTAGATTGTCAAGAGATGCCTCTTTTAACCAGAGTTGGAGGTGAATGAACAGTGGGTTTCTAGTATGGATAACCAAGGTTAACATGATTTTTAATTTTGATACTCACACACATTTTAATATGACAGGAGATGTGCTCTTCGACCTATGCAAATGGGGACTTGTAATTGAAACACCCTATTTCCTCCTGTAACATATTAATACATACAGAACTAAGGGACCCTCAAAGGGCCATACTGTCAGTGAAAGGATGAACTCAAAATATCCAGCAAGTGGTAGAAAAAGATGATGAGAAAGCATGTCTTCCTTGGCCTCAGTTCTTGGTCAAAAATAAGGTGTTTCCTCTGAATTTGTAGCAGTCCATCTGAAATCACATGGCTGTAGCTTGAAATTACACTTGTTTAATCCAGGGAATCCTGTATCAAGAAATTAGCATAAAAAGTATTTCTGGGATGGTCTGGAGTGCCTAATATAATCTTCAACCCAGGCTACCCAGGATTTCACAAATAAAGCTTCATGGAGATAAGTTCTAAAGTTACAAAACACATGAAGAAACAGTTTGACACAGCAAGACATATTGCTGTCATTTATGATAAACAATAGAACTAGACCTCTAGCAATTTCTGGTAATAAAATTTGTGTCAGGTTTTGCTGCACAGTGGACTCTCAGAAAACTTAGTGACTTACAAGCAATAAACATTTGTTATTTTGCACCACTTCCATGATCAGCTGAGTGGAAGCAATGGGTAGGATCCTTCTGGTCTGGGCCAGCTCATGTGAAACTGGGTAGTCTGGCCTAGCCTCTCCCACATGTCTGTGGCTGGGTAGTGTCAGCTGAGGGCATGGAATTGACTTAGCCACTTGCTTCTTGTCATCCAGCCCAGGTGAGACTGGGCTCATTCACAAGGTGGTGGTTGTAGAGCTCCCTAGAGCTGCATGAGAGGACAAGTCTCAGTGTAAGCATGTTTTAAGTCTGTTCACGTTGTGTTTGCTAATGTCCTGTTGGCCAAAGCAAGTCACATGATGGGAACTAGAGTTTCCTCCAAGAGAATGACTATGAGAAAAGAATCATTGCAACCATTTTTTTCAGCCAGTCTACCCCATGAATAGAGACTGATAAATAATATGAAAAAATTTAAACACATAGATAAAGAAACTAATACTTGAAAAGGGAATAAAATACTATCAGAAAAGACCAGGAGAAAAGGGAGAAAAAGATTTAAACTATTTCTAGAAATGAAGAATTAATTTCATAGAATAGGTGAATAGAAGTGAGAATTGTTATTATTGTTCAGCTGCTAAGTCGTGTCCAACTCTTTGCGACCCCATGAACTGCAGCATGCCAGGCTTCTCTGTCCATCACTATCTCCCTGAATTTCCTCAAACTCATGACCATTGAGTCAGTCATGCCATCCAACCATCTCAACCTCTGTCACACTCTTCTCTTGCCCTCAATTTTCCCAGCATCAGGGTCTTTTCAGGCTCTTAGCTTGTGGCCAAAGTGTTGGAGCTTCAGCATCAGTCTTTCTAGTGAATATTCAGGGTTGATTTCCTTTAGGATTAACAGTTTGATCTCCTTGCAGCCCAAGGGACTCTCAAGAGTCTTCTCCAACACCACAATTTGAAAGTGAGAATAGGTCTTATGTAAGGTCGAAGATCATGGCATCCGGTCCCATCACTTCATGGGAAATAGATGGGGAAACAGTGGAAACAGTGTCAGACTTTATTTTTGGGGCCCCAAAATCACTGCAGATGGTGACTGCAGCCATGAAATTAAAAGATGCTTACTCCTTGAAAGGAAAATTATGTCCAACCTAGATAGCATATTAAAAAGCAGAGAGATTACTTTGCCAACAAAGGTCTGTCTAGTCAAGGCTATGGTTTTTCCTGTGGTCATGTATGGATGTGAGAGTTGGACTGTGAAGAAAGCTGAGTGCCAAAGAATTGATGCTTTTGAACTGTGGTGTTGGAGAACACTCTTGAGAGTCCCTTGGACTGCAAGGAGATCCAACCAGTCCATTCGGAAGGAGATCAGCCCTGGGATTTCTTTGGAAGGAATGATGCTGAAGCTGAAACTCTAATACTTTGGCCACCTCATGCGAAGAGTTGACTCATTGGAAAAGACCCTGATGCTGGGAGGGATTGGGAGCGGGAGGAGAAGGGGACAACAGAGGATGAGATGGCTGGATGGCATCACCAACTCGATGGATGTGAGTTTTGAGTGAACTCCGGGAGTTGGTGATGGACAGGGAGGCCTGGCGTGCTGCGATTCATGGGGTTGCAAAGAGTCGGACACAACTGAGCGACTTAACTGAACTGAACTGAAGGTCTCATTATTATGATGACACCTCTTGTATGTATAAAGATTATTATTTTAGATCATCCTTAACTACTGCCTATTAATATTTTTTTGTGAATTATATTTACCTTTGTGGAACACTGACCAGTATAGCCTTCTGTTGTTAATAAAAGAGGAAGTCACGTTTACATGTATGATTTACCACAATATTTTCAAAAACAGCAAAGGCCTAACCATTGGACCTTTTACATCAAATGATTGGGCATTTATATTACTGTGATGTGATTTTTCTGTTTCATTTTTGTTTCCCCATTACTGGGTGCTCCTTGAGGACAGTGGCTGTGTCCTCTTTACTTTCAGAGTTTGACACAGTAGGTGGATGCTGAATATTGAATACAGGGAGGGAATAAATAAGTCAGGACATTAGAGCAGCCCTTTGGGATCTGTCTTGTGAGGGGAATCTATCTGGGACTTTGGAATTATGATTTAGAGAAGAGAAGTCCTTCATGTGTTAACTGGAGACAGACACACGGGTAAAGGCAGGGAAGGAGCAGGAGGACAGGTGGATCTGGGAGGAGCTGGGTTATGGTGGTTAGTATTTGCCAAAGATGAATTTAAGAATTCACAGCATCACCATTGAACTGTCACTGTCCCATTACCCTGCATTATCGCCACCTGACCTAGATGGCAATAGGAGATGTGTTTATCCTCTCCCCTTCTCTGTCTTGAAAGCAGTGACCTTCTCCTCCCACCTCTCTTTTTAAAATATTTATCTTTAGCACTCTAAACAATTTCTGGCACATAGTAATTGCTCATTTTTTTTAATGGATCCAAAAATGAAATGAAATTAGAACTGACATTAAAACTTAAGTGTACAACCCATTTTAAGTTCCTTGGTATTTCAGAATTGATATAAATCGGTGAACTAAATAGTATACTTACCTTTTCAGTGTGTGAATCTTTGTGGTTCTTTGCAGAAGGCAAGCTCCAGTTGCAGCTGTGTTTGCAGGAAGTCCACAATTAATGGGTGTGATTAAATTATGCACCGGATGGATGGTGACAAGCTTGCCTCTTTACAATGATGATGATCTTCTCAAGAGAAATGAAAACGTAAGGCATTTTGTGTTCTACATTAGGATCTTTTTTATGACTTTTTAGTATAGTATTATAATGATGTATATGTTCCTTGGGTTAGCTAGGAAAATCCAGACAATTTTAGAAGAGTCAATTAGTTTTAAGTTTTTAAAAAGCTGTATAGTACATTTAACCACAAGGGACCAACATTAGAATATGAAATTCTTTATGAAAAGTATTGATATATTTCTAGGAGAAACATTTTATTTCCCATAAGGCTCCAAGGGACTAATATGTAATCATTTACAAAGGGAAACATTCTCTTTTAGAATATCATTATTCTCAATCAAATTATTGAAGGAAGGCTTTCAGTTACTATCTTTATACACTTTGTATTTCTAAACCAAAATTCTGTTATTGCTTATAAAGCACTGATTTAGTTTTCAGTATGGGCTGTTGTTAATAACTTAGAATATATAACATTTGTATGGTATCTAATTGCTTCTCTTTCAGAGAATTTATAATTTTGAATGTTTTGTTTGGATGTAAATGTAACTTCATATCTGAAGGTAATAACCAATTGAACCTGAATTGTAAATATTCTGTTTTTCAATTATAGAGAATTTCACATAGTTTTTAAGTATACTCTATGCTAAGTGGGAAGTATAGCAGTATAGAAGTTAGACTTCAATACAGAGGTTAGACTCTAAGAATCCAGTCTCTAGAATTAGAGTATCTGGACTCAAATGATACCTCTGCCATGTACTAGCTTTGTGACCTTGAACAAGTTTTTGAATCTGGAAATAATAGTTCTGACCCTCTACTTAGGAGAATTAAATAAGATAATACACTCTGTCTGAAACAGTAAAATTTAAATGTTAGCTATTATTATAATTATGTACTATTACTATTATAATTCTTTGTGTACACACACATTCACATATAATCACAGAAAGTACAGAGAGGAGTTCAAAAGCAGAAACAAGTCAGTTCTGCCTACAAAAATCCAAGTCTTCATAAAGGGCATTCCTTTGATCACAGATTTGAAGGATGACTTAGAAACTTGTTTGGAAAAAGAATACAATTCCAGATTGAAAAAGTCACAGAAGCCATGAAATTTGTTTGGCCATGAAACTAGAAAATAAGAGGCCAAATTCTGAGGGACCTGGAAGGTCATACTTAAAATTTAGACTTACCCTCAAGGCATTTGGGAGTTATCAAAGACCTTTTATAAACCTAGGAATGGAACGCTTAGGAGTTATTAAGGTCATAGAACAGTTGAAGCAAGGGAGAGGTCAGAGATGGGGAGGTCTACCTGGGAGTGATTTATCTAAGGGACAACAGCCACCTCTGATTAATATTTGTTGCACTTGAAAAGGTAGTGCTGCTTAGAAGATGTATCACAGCATATTCCTAAATTTAGTGTATGTTCAGTTGCTCAGTCGTGTCTGACTCTGCAGCCCCATGAACTGGGGCCTGCCAGGCTCCTCTGTCCATGGAATTTTTCCAGGCAAGAATACTGGAGTGGATTGCCATTTCGTACTCCAGGGATCAAACCTGTGTCTCTTAGGTCTCCTGTATTGGCAGGCAGATTCTTTACCACTAGTGCCACCTGGGAAGCTCCTTCCTAAACTTTATTTTTTGTGGATGTAAACCAACAGACTCTAACATGTCTTTGTTTTCTTTGTTGTTTTTTTATTGTTTTTTAACAATTTTGATTATTTTTTGAATTCTAATATAGAATTTCAGAATCACATGTAATTAGGTCAGAGTTTGAATTACATTCTAGTTCGAATTAAATTTAAACATTTTAGAGTTTTCATTTTTATATGAGTAGGAACCAGTTTTTCCCCAAAACTTCATCTTTCTCTGTGGTGTCTGCTGCTGCTGCGTCACTTGAGTCGTGTCCGACTCTGTGCGACCCCATAGACGGCAGCCCACCCCTGGGATTCTCCAGGCAAGAACATTGGAATGGGTTGCCATTTCCTTCTCCAATGCATGAAAGTGAAAAGTGAAAGTGAAGTCACTCAGTCATGTCCGACTCTAGCAACCCCATGGACTGTAGCCTACCAGGCTCCTCTGTCCATGGGATTTTCTAGGCAAAAGTACTGGAGTGGGGTGCCATTGCCTTCTCCTCTGTGGTGTCTAGTACAGAGCAAAGTACTGAATAAATTTGTTTTTAAATTAAAATTCAAATTGAAGTCCATAAATGAGATCATATCATTTGAATTAGACACCACAATCTATAATTCATAACATGTGACTAATCTTTGTATAATCTCCTAGACCACTGATTCTCAAACCTGGAATGACGGCGCCCCCAGAGGACATTTGGCAGTGTCTGGAGACATTTTCTGTTGTTACAGCTGGAGGAGGGGTTCTACAGGCACCTTGAGGGTAGAGACCAGGGAATGCCTAAACATCCTTCAGTGTGCAGAACGGCCTCCGTTTGGTCCCAACAAAGAATTATGTGGCCCAAAATGTTAATAGCGCCAAGGTTGAGAAATCGCACCCTAGTCTAACAGTAATGTTATTGCCATTGCATCAAAGTCATTTTTTTTTATATGACCCAGTAGTATATTACAGTTTACCCAGACTTGAAAATAAATAAAAATTATATAAAATACACAAGTAAGTATTAAACTGAATAGGATAGAACCATTCACATGAACTTACTTAGCAGGTGAAGTGAGTGAGAAACTTCTTGTTGTAGTCACATTCTGTATCCCACAGAATGAGTATCTAGCATGTCAATGGACATTGGACCTGAAATTGCTGGATAGACAACAACCAAAACATGTCATCAGCAGCTGCAGTCAGACTGGAATCTTGTCCAGTCTAGATTACAAGCCTCAGGATTTTCAGGACAGTCCGTGATACTTTTGGCCGAACTTTTATGGCTTTTCCAAGTTTCGCATTTCAGAAAAACTGAAAAAAATGTAATATCTATTGTAATAAGATCCAGAGCTTATTATCTAATAAGGTCAGCAAAATTATAATGAAAAACACCATGTGATCAAGGCATGGGTTTTAAGCATGCCTATTCTTTCAGTCATCTCACACGCTAGTAAAGTAATGCTCAAAATTCTCCAAGCCAGGCTTCAGCAATACGTGAACCATGAACTTCCAGATGTTCAAGCTGGTTTTAGAAAAGGCAGAGGAACCAGAGATCAAATTGCCAACATCTGCTGGATCATCGAAAAAGCAACAGAGTTCCAGAAAAACATCTATTTTTGCTTTGTTGACTATGCCAAAGCCTTTGACTCTGTGGATCACGATAAACTGTGGAAAATTCTTCAAGAGATGGGAATACCAGACCACCTGACCTGCCTGTTGAGAAACCTATATGCAGGTCAGGAAGCAACAGTTAGAACTGGACATGGAACAACAGACTGGTTCCAAATAGGAAAAGGAGTACGAAAACGAAAAAAAAAAAAAAAAAGGAAAAGGAGTACGTCAAGGCTGTATACTGTCACCCTGCTTATTTAACTTCTATGCAGAGTACATCATGAGAAACGCTGGGCTGGAGGAAGCACAAGCTGGAATCAAGATTGCCGGGAGAATTATCAATAACCTCAGATATGCAGATGATACCACCCTTATGGCAGAAAGTGAAGAGGAACTAAAAAGCCTCTTGATGAAAGTAAAAGAGAAGAGTGAAAAAGTTGGCTTAAAGCTCAACATTCAGAAAACTAAGATCATGGCATTTGGTCCCATCACTTCATGGGAAATAGATAGAAAAACAATGAAAACAGTGGCTGACTTTATTTTTTTGGTTTCCAAAATCACTGCAGATGCTGACTGCAGCCATGAAATTAAAAGACGCTTACTCCTTGGAAGGAAAGTTATGACCAACCTAGATAGCATATTAAAAAGCAGAGACATTACTTTGTCAACAAAGGTCCATCTAGTCAAGGCTATGGTTTTTCCTGTGGTCATGTATGGATGTGAGAGTTGAACTGTGAAGAAAGCTGAGCACCGAAGAATTGATGCTTTTGAACTGTGGTGTTGGAGAAGACTCTTGAGAGTCCCTTGGACTGCAAGGAGATCCAACCAGTCCATCCTAAAGGAGATCAGTCCTGGGTGTTCATTGGAAGGACTGATGTTGAAGCTGAAACTCCAATACTTTGGCACCTCATGCGAAGAGTTGACTCATTGGAATAGACCCTGATGCTGGGAGGGATTGGGGGCCGGAGGAGAAGGGGATAACAGAGGATGAGATGGCTGGGTGGCATCACCAACTCGATGGACATGAGTTTGGGTAAACTCCAGGAGTTGTTGATGGACAGGGAGGCCTGGTGTGCTGCCATTCATGGGGTCACAAAGAGTCAGACATGACTGAGTGACTGAACTGAACTGATTGTTTCAGTATTGTGACAAGGGTCAAATTATTTTTAACCTCACTGACTTTATCTCATGTATAAAATGAGTATTAAATACTTTGATACATGGTAATAAAAATATTAAAGGAAGTATTACAACTCACTAATAAAAAGACCACCCAATTAAAAAGTGGACAAAGGCCATTTGCAACAACATGGATAAACATTGAGGGCATTATGCTAAGTGAAGTAAGTCAGATAGAAAAAGGTAAATACAGTATGATATCACTTATTTATGGAATCTAAAAATGCTGACCTCATAGAAATAGAGGAGAGTTGTGGTTGCCAGGGGTTGAGAGACCTCAAGAAATGAGGAGATACTGGTCAAAGAGTACAAACTTCTAGTTGAAATATGAATAAATTTTAGGGATCTAATGTACAGCATGGTGAATGGAGTTAATAATACTGTATTGTAGATTTGAAAGTTGTTGGGAATAGATCTTAGATGTTTTCCCCACACACACACAAAAAATGGTGATTATGTAACATACAAATATTAGCTAAAGCTATGGTGCTAAATTATTTTGCAGCATATGAGCTTATCAAATAAACATGTTGTATACCTTAAACTCATACACAATACCGTATGTCAATTATATCTCAGTAGCATTGGAGGAAAATGGACAAAGGACTTGAATGTATATTTCTGTAAAGAAGATACGCAAGTAGCCAAGAGCAGATGAACATAAGCTTGCTGAGGACAGGAATCAAGCCTTAGTGAATAGCTTTATTTTGCACAGATAGTACTAAGAACATAGTAGATGCTCAGTGTTTGATAAATAGAAGTTTTAAATGTCTTTTAAAGTTGTTGTTTTAATTATTTTCTTTCAGATCTATCAAATCTATTCAAAGCGATCTGCTGAGGATATTTATAAAATACTGACGTCATACAAGGCTAGTTACCTAATAGTAGAAGATGCTATCTGCAATGAAGTGGGAACCATGAGAGGCTGTCGGGTTAAAGATTTATTAGACATTGCGAATGGCCATGTAAGTAACCATTTGTAAAGTTTTAATTATTGTTTTGAGAAAAATGACTTTATTTAAACTTGTAATAGTAACAGTGTGTGCGTGTGCTCAGTCATGCCCGACTTTGCAACCCTGTGGACTGTAGCCCACCAGGCTCCTCTGTCCATGGGATTTCCAGGCAAGAATACTGCCATTTCCTTCTCTAGAGATGTAACAGTGGGGGAACTTATTAAAAGTAGTTTGAAGTGTTTTTGCAATGTACAAAAGAAAAGTTGGACAATTTTACAAAAAAAAACCAACCAATTTTATCAATACCTGGACCATTAGTTGCCTATGCTTGTACATGTTCTACATTCATGAACAAAAGATAATTTGTTTTGAATTATGATTTTAACAATGTAACATAAAGAGCAGCTGATTGTTATATTCTTATGTTGAGAAATTTCTTATAATTTGATTCATATCTAGAAAAATTGTTTATTGAATTAACATAGTCTTGTACATTGAGCCTCTGTTATCCACAAAATTAGTGTATTCAGAACTACTTTAGTTGTTAGGATTTAACTGTATTTTCAGTTTTCTTTGATTTTCTATTTTACCAAGCTGTGTTAATTCTCAGCCTGCAGTGTATATACTATATACGTGGCAACTAAGACTGACAGGGGGATTTGTTAATATTTAGTAATTAGTGTTTGTATATCTGGTAATGAGGCACTAGAAAGGGTACCTGTACTCCTGGGAAGGTTGGGGGTGGAGGATCTTAAAGTTTAGTAGGTCATTCTTATTTAGATTGCATATTCTATTCAGACTGCAGCCAAGACTTCTTTGTCTCTTCCTAATTAAATAGCTTTGTCATAATCATCCCAGACCAATTTGGAGGTGAGAAAGTAGTTTGTTGCTCTGGGGGTTTTTTGGCCATGCTGCGAGGCATGTGGGATCTTAGTTCCCCACATACCAAACCTGCGCCCTTGCCAGGAGAGTCTAGAGAAATGACCTCTTAATCTTATAAACTTATTCTGTTTTCTGCTACATGTATTTTGAATTTTCTCTCTTGGTACTTGACATCTGTGATCTTTGGCTTAATTGGTGACAAAATGGAATTTTATTAAACATCAGATATTTGGTAATAAGAGTAGGAGATGGCAACCCACTCCAGTATCCTTGCCTGAAAAATCCCATGGACAGAGGAGCCTGGCAGGCAACAGTCCGTGGGGTTGCAAAGAGTCAGACACGACTGAGCACGCACGCATTTAGTAATTAAATGACACCCCACTCCAGTACTCTTGCCTGGAAAATCCCATGGGTGGAGGAGCCTGGTGGGCTACAGTCCATGGGGTCGCACAGAGTCGGACACGACTGGAGCGACTTAGCAGCAGCAGCAGCAGCTGTATTGCTGTCTGCTGTCTACTGTCTAGAGTTTTATTCTGCTCTTGGACACCCTCTTGGTCCATTTTGAAGGTCAGGTTACTACTTTCATGTAATTCCAGGCACAGGCTTAAAGCTAATCTCTTCTTTGATTCTTAAAGTTGATTCTCTGACATCTCTCCAAAGCATTAGCATAATACTTAGTGTTTTTATTGTAGAAAACTCTTTGAGCTAGCTAAGGTATCTTAGTGAACCTCGTTAAAGTGAAAATGTAAAGGATTTACTGATTAGTCACAGAAACTTACTGTTGTGAGTCAGTCCTGCACAAGGAAAAGAATATGAACATACATTAAGAATATATGTCCATTTCTTAGCTTCAGTAGGCTCCATAAGATTCTTCAGATGAATGATAATAGACTATGGAGACATAGCCTTCTAAATTTTAGGATTAAATCTTTAAAAAATTGGAAAATGCTTTATGCTGGTTTCTCAATCTCAGTGGGAAGCTCAAGAATTTAGTGAACATGGTAACTCTTATGAAGAGACTTTTATTTGCTGAACAATATGAGATGTTTGCTAACCAATGTGAAATACTCCATATTTAACAAAAAAATATATATTTTATATAAATATAGTCACTTGTACCTTGATTGCATTTCTCTTAAAACTTTTTTAACATTATGTTTCATATCATTTGCTAGGTGGTTTGTGAAGAAGGTGACAAGTTAACCTACTCAAAACATGGACGATTTTGTCATGAGGTCAAAATTAACTATTCTCCCTATGTGAATTATTTCACCAGAGTATACTGGAACAGATCCTACTTTGTATATAAAATCAACACTGTGATATCCTTTCAGTCTTGAAAAATAGCAGAGCCTTCATGTCAAAGACATATACCACCTGAAGTAAAATACAATTTGCTCCTACCTACGTGGTATCTTTTGGAAATCAGAGTGTGGACATTGAAATGTTGCTGCTGATTTTCCCTCCTGCTGTTAACTGGATCTAGAGTTCTGTGGAGGAAAGAAGATCAAACATTACTGTCCTTTGGTAAAATGTCAAATCTGCCACTCTGCAGTATTCCAGCCAGGTGTCTTCCTTATTGCTATAATTTTACCTTCCAAACTGTTGTAAAATTTTCCTCATAAATCTTTCCATCATAACATTAGTCTTGAATTTGAATATGTTCAGGGTCAGAGTATGTCTCAAACATAACATTTAACAAATACTTAATGTGATATAATTACAAAATAGAAGGAAAGAATTACCTCCTCAAGGCAGTTTCTGAAGGTATTTCATGATGTATAATAGAGCTGAAGTAAAAAACTAATTTAAATGTTCACTGAGAATTTGTGGCATTTAAATTAAAATGGAAATTATATAAAGGAAAGTGATTTTTAAGGATATGCATTAAGATATATCCAGAGTTTCCATGGTATAGCTCTCATCATCTGCTGCTTATATATGAGCACTTTCTTAATAATATATAGTGCTTGATATTGCATTTCACTACATTATGACTATTAAGTGGTTAGTTTTTTCACTTATGCCCATAAATTTGATACCAACTTAATCATGATAAAACAGTTAACTCTTGTTACCTATGTATTTTTTTAAAACAGACATTTAAAAGAATGTTGCTTTAAGTTAAAAAATAAGGAAAAAAACAAAAGAAGGTTCAAGGTTTTTAAAAATATGGATATGGAGTATATAATCTACTCATGTGTTTTCTATTGAAGTATGAAGTAAAAACTTAAATCTTTATCGGAATGAGAGTATGTCCACTAAAGTGAGCAGCAGTTTCTGGAGATGTGTGTAGATGCTGTTCAGCATATGCCTCTGCATAGAAGCGTTTGTGGTAAAACACAGGTGCTGTTCCTTGTGAAGTGCTGACACGGTTTTCAGCGTTACGAACAAAATGACGATTATCATAAAATGCACAGCACAGTTCCACAGTCTGTGTTCCTTTTCGTATTTTTAATTATATTTAAAAGAAGTTCTAAAATGATTCATTTGGCTTTATAAAGAGTTTCAGGATGGGTGTATCACTTTAATAAGATAGGATGCAGGTTTAGTTTTACCTTATACACCTGTTAAGTGAACAAATTTAAAATATTTTCACTGGTTAGAGTGCTGCAAAAATTGCAGTTTCATCACTCTAAATTACTATATTAGAAAGGAACATCTTTCCATTATCTTTATGTTCTGTAATATGTCTTTTAAAACCACAAGAGCTCATGCATTCTTAGACTAACTCAGATGTTTTATTCTTTTGGAGCTTAAGAATTGTTTGATGGCAGTATCATATGTCTGGTGCATTAGTTTTATTGGTTCTCATGTCATGCTTTTATGTAATGTTTAGCAACTATATTAAGATAGCTACAGGCAGGCTATTTCAGCTTCTCTGAACATCTTAATAGTCACTAGTATTTAGCTTCAAGCCTTATAAAAATATTACCATAGTTACCTAAGTACACAGTGTACAAAAGTACATGGTAGTACTTATGATTAGATGGAGCATGTAAAAATGCAATTGAAAAGATGGCTTGCATATTTTGAAAGGGAAATAGAACAACCTACTTTCTATGTAGCATGAAATGCTTAATTTAATTTTTACTGATTTATGATCAAATATGCTGAATTTTGATTGTTGTGTGTTTTTTATTTTTGACATTAGTAAGTTGCTTTTGCTTCTATCAACTTATTCTTAAATAAAATAGGTTTGGAGCAGCTTTTAATTGAATTTTTTAAATAATGAATTTTTCATTTAGCATCAGTTGAAAAGAAAAATGTGAGCTTTATTATAGAAATAATAATACTGGGTATGGAAGATAAGCTTATTTGCTTCTATTTTAGCTCTACTTAGAACAGTAGTGCTAGAAAACTTGAGCATTTAACTAATTTCCTTACTTATTTGTAGAGTAACAAATGATTAGAATTCTGCAAGTAATTCTATTTGGTTTGACAGTAGAGATCTACTGTGAAAGGAGCAAAGTTTATGGGCTTGGGGTCGAAAGAATTTCTCAAAGAAATACAAAACATACTTTGCCCTTGATGTTGCAACACCATGGAAATAAGTGCCTGAACCTTATTTCAAAGTTTACTTTTTACTATTAAAAAATTACCCATTTCTTTCATTTTCATAAAAAAATTTTGGTACCTTTTCCCTCATCATTAAGCACAGAGAAAGAATCCTCAGTATGCTATTTTCACTGTTAACTTTAATTCATTAGTAACCAAATCTTTGTTAAAGGTAGTGATGGGATTTCTAGCCTACTAAATTAATTAAATAAATAAATTAAGCTAAATAAGCTTCCCAAATGCCAAACAATCCGACAGATAAAACTTACTTGATAAGATGTATGACATTGACTGTGCTGGTTTATATGTTTTCCGACTTTGGCAACTGTGTTAGACTGGTAGAGTTTTACAACCTAGGGAGTATGCATTGCACTTATAAATTTTTTTCTTCATTACTTTCTGAGGATATAAACAGCATGTTTTTGGGGACATTAACTCAAATTGCTAAAAAGCCTAATATGACACTCTTCCATACAGTCTAGATTGACTAAAGGAAAAGTAGAAATGGAGGTCAAAGTCTGTTACAAGTTGGGGCTGAAAAATATGCTTTAAAAGATAGGCTATTAATTTATTGAACAGCAAATAGCCATCTTATTAAACTTTGTCATTTTGGGGAAATCAATTGCTTTTTGCCTTTTTCTATTTTTGAGCTGTTAAAACATTTTGATGCCTTTTGGGGGTAAAAGTAGTGTCTCTGTAAAATTACTGGGTTTTTAAAAGTTGTAGGTTAATCAGTTTTATTTGTAAATTTACTTAAGTGTATGAATGTTTAAAGGGCATTTAAATGAACTATTCTGTGCATTTAAGAACCTATTGTAAAGCAAATGACTACTGCATCTCAATCTATTTTCTCATTTGTCCCAGTTTTTAAAATATACTTTCTCGATTATTACTGTTTGCTGATAGTTTTAGATCCCAATATATATTAAAATTAGAGCCCTGAAAAGTTGCAATTAAAATTGAACAATTTCTTATTGAAATAATAGCTCATTATTTAGTTTTTGAATGTATAAAATTAATAATTTAAATAAAATTAAATGTGAAAATTGCAAAGAAATATATTTGATTCAACTATTTTCCATCCGTTAAGATTTCTAAACAATATATTTGTTTACCATAATTTTAAAAAAGGACACTTTAGAACCAGATTTGCTGAATTTAGCATAAAGGACTTTCTGAGTAATTTCTGTTTTGTAAGTCTCTTAGAATTTGCACATTCTAATTTTGGCAAATATAATCTTATGTGCAGTTTTATAAGAGATACATTGAACATCTGACCACTATATTTAGTGGAATAATAGTATCAAAAAGAAACATGCATTCCATACTTCTAATGTACGATATCTCATAAATAACCCTTTCGTATTTTAAATTAATAGCTTTGTACAGCTATTTAACAAAGATGAATACAACTGAATTTTTTTTCTTTTTTTTAAATTTACTTTTAATTGGAGGATAATTGCTTTAGAATGCTGTGTTGGTTTCTGCTGTACAGCATCATGAATCAATCATAGGTACACATATATCCCTCCTTCTGAAACTGCCCTCCCACCTTCCACCCCATCCCACCCCTCTAGGTTGTCACAGAGCATTGGGTTGAGTTCCCTGCATCATACAGCAAATTCCCACTGGCTGTCTGTTTTGGTGGCTCAGATGGTAAAGAATCTACTTGCAATGCAGGAGACCTGGGCTGGGTAAATCCCCTGGAGAAGGGAACGGCTACCCACTCCAGTATTCTGGCCTGGAGAATTCCACGGACTGTATAGTCCGTGGTGTGGCCAAAAGTCAGACATTACTGAGCAACTTTCACTTTTCATCTGTTTTACATGTGGTAATGGGTATGTTTCAATGCTTCTCTTAATTTTCCACCCTCTCCTTCCCCTGCTGTGTGCATACATCTGTCCCCTGTGTCTGCACCTCTATTGCTGTACTACAAACAGGTTCATCAGTGCCGTCTTGCTAGATTCCCTGTATATCATTCATGTGCTGTATTTGTTTTTCTCACTTATACTTCACTCTGTATAACGGGCTCTGGGTTCATCCACCTCTCTAGAACGAACCCAAATGTGTTCCTTTTTATTTATATATTCCATTATATATATATATCTCACAACTTCTTTATCCATTCATCTCTCAGTGAACATCTAGGTTGCTTCCATGTCCCAGGTAATCTGTCTAGTGCTGCAGTGAACCTTAGGGTACATGTGTCTTTTAGAATTGTGGTTTTCTCAGGGTAGATGCCCAGTAGTGGGATTTCTGAGTCATTTCTGGTCATTCCTAGTTTTTAAAGAAATCTCCGTACCATTCTGTGTAGCCACTGTTCTCCAGAGTGGCTGTATCAATTTACATTCCTGCCAGCAGTGCAAGAGTTCCCTTTTCTCCACATCCTCCTCAGCATTTATTGTTTGTGGATTTTTTGATGATGGCCATTCTGACCAGTCTGAGGTGATACCTCATTGTCGTTTTGATTTGCATTTCTCTAATAATTACCATTGTTGAGCATTTTTTTCATGTGTTTATTAGCCATCTAATACAATTGATTTTGTGTATGTTGACTTTTGAATGGTGTCTACAACAATGTATATTTAGATTGTATTCTTCCTGTAACTAAGGATATATCTTCACAAAAGAATAAAAGTTAATTTCAGTAAACATAAATCCTTTAAGAAAGTTGGGTTATAAACTAGTTTATAATATTAAATACTTTCATTAAGAATGAAATTATTTCATGCTTAATTATACTCCTTGTTTTGTTTCTATAATAAAATTCTTAGAATTTTAAATTGTCTTTTATTTATAAATTAATCTTTTTTAGTTACAGCTTTGAGACATATTATATACCATACAGCTCACCATTTAAAGTGTACCATTGAACAGTTTTTAGTATAATCAGAGTTGTGCAACTGTCATCACAGTCAATTTTAGAATATTTTCATCACCCCAAAATGAAACCTCACACCTTCTGTCTGCCACCCCCAACCACTTTGTCATCAGATAACTTCTACTAATTTACTTTCCCTCTCTGGACAGAATGTTCTACTTTTAACATTTCACATAAATGGAATCATATAACGTGGTCTTTTAACATAGTGTTTTCAAAATTCATTCATGTTGTTGCGTGTATCCTTTTTCATTGCCAAACAATATTCCACTGTATGGGTATACATCTATCCATTTTGTGCATCCATCCATTGATGGACATTTGGGTGGTTTCCACTTTTTTTGGCTGTTATGAATTGTGCTCTGTGAATATTCATATACAAGTTTTTAGATGGACATATGTTTTCTTTTTTTTGGATATATGTCTAGAATTTCTTAGTCGTGATAACTGTGGTAACTGAGGAACTGCCAGACTTATTATCAAAGTGGCTGTATCATTTTACAATTCTGACAATGTATAAGGTTTCCAATTTCTCTGCATCCTCGCCATCACTTGCTATTATCTTTCTTCTTGATTATAGGCATTCTAGTAAGGTGTGAAGTGGGGCATATCATTCTATTTTTAATCTGCATTTTCATCATATCTAATGATTTTGAACATCTTTTCTTGTGTTTATTGGTCATCTGAATATCTTCTTTGGAGTAATGTTTATTTAGAAATTGCCCTTTTTAAAATTGGGTTGTCTTTTTATTATTGAATTGTAAAGGTATTTATAATTCTAGATTATAAATCACTTAACAGATACGAAATTTGGGAATACAGTTGTCCCTTGGTATCCATGAGGGTTTTGTGCCAGGACCTCACCCTCTCCCCTCATTACCCATGTGTTTCTGAATCTGTGGACAGATCCAGGAGACCTGTAGGTTTCCTTATCCTCAGGTTCTGCATCTATGGATTCAGCTAACTGCAGAACATAAACATAGTACTATAGTTATTGAAAATAAAATCTGCATATAAATGGACCTGCATAATTCAGACTCATGTTTTCAACGGTCGAGTGTATAGTTGTTCCTTGATATCCACTGGGGAATTGGTTCCAGGAACCGTGCAGATACCCAAATCCACAGATGCTCAAGTAAGTCCCTTATATAAAATAGCATAAAACAGTCAGCCTTGTGTATCTGGGGATCTAGCATCTGCATACTCAGTCAATCACGGCTTGGTTGAATCCAGGGATGAGGAGCCTGTAGATATGGAGGGCCAGTTGTATTTCCTTCCGATCAGTGGGTTCATTTCTCTACACTGATAGTGCACAAATACTTTTCATTTTGATTGCATTATTTTCACACTTGTTACTGATCATAGCATTTTTACTTTGATGTGTTTGAAGTAGATCTCCTTGCATGTATCTTATTTGGAATTTGTCGAGCTTCTTGGTTATATACATTAAGAGTTTTTTTTTTTTTTTTTAAATCAAAGTTGTTAAGATGAAGCTAAAAAAAATTGAAACTCTGAGGTGGTGGTGATGTTAACTAACCTTATTGTGGTAATCATTTTTGCAACATGTACTTATATAAAATCACTACATTATGCACTTTAAACTCACACAGTGTTGTCAATTACATCTTAATAAAGCTGGAAGAAAAAAAAAAGTTGGAACTTCTTATACTCCCATTATACATATGTTGGTGTGTTTAATGGTGACCTATGTTTCTCTGAGGTTCTGTTCAATTTTCTTCAATTTGTTTTTCTCTCTGTTCTTTGGATGCATAATCTCTATTGTTTTTTATTTCTTCTGTCAGTTCAAATCTACTGTGAGCCCCTCTGCTGTGTTTTTCATTTCAGTTATTGTATTTTTCAACTTCAGAATTTTCATTTGGTTCTTTCTGAAGGTAACTTCTTTCTCTTTGATAAGCTTTGTTTATAGCAACTCTGGAAATTGACATCCCCCTGTCTCCTGGTAAGGGCTCAGCTGGTAAAGAATCCGCCTGCAATGCGGAAGGACTGGGTTCAATCCCTGGGTTGGGAAGATCCCCTGGAGAAGGGAAAGGCTACCCACTCCAGTATTCTGGCCTGGAGAATCCCATGGAATATATAGTCCATGGGGTTGCAAAGAGTCGGACACGACTGAGTGACTTTCACTTCACTCACTGTCCCTTGGAGCTTGTTAATTATAAATGGCTTGTTTATTTCTTTATTGTTAGCTGGACTGTTTTAATGATGTCTGTTTCCTCCACATAGTGGAGTCTGTACTGCCTTGAGCATGTACACAGATAGTCTTGTATAACATTGATTTTTGTAGGGCTCCTTACAAAGAGATGTCTTTCCTTGACCATATCCAGCTGTTAAGTTCCCCTCGTCATCTAAATAGAGCTGATTACTGTATTTAGTTTTCAACAATTCCTGGGGTATAAATCTCCACAACCAATTAAATCCTGGCTCTTTGAAGGATAATGTTAGAGGACCAAAAAAAAAGCAAAGGAGAAAAGGAAAGATATAAGCATCTGAATGCAGAGTTCCAAAGAATAGCAAGAAAAGAAAGCCTTCCTCAGCCATCAATGAAGAGAAATAGAGGAAAACAACAGAATGTGAAAGACTAGAGATCTCTTAAAGAAAATTAGAGATACCAAGGGAACATTTCATGCAAAGATGGGCTCGATAAAGGACAGAAATGGTATGGACCTAACAGAAGCAGAAGATATTAAGAAGAGGTGGCAAGAATACACAGAAGAACTGTACAAAAAAGATCTTCATGACCCAGATATTTACGATGGTGTGATCACTGACCTAGAGTCAGACATCCTGGAATGTGAAGTCAAGTAGGCCTTAGAAAGCATCACTATGAACAAAGTTAGTGGAGGTGATGGAATTCCAGTTGAGCTATTTCAGTCCTGAAAGATGATGCTGTGAAAGTGCTGCACTCAATATACCAGCAAATTTGGAAAACTCAGCTGCCGAGGTCCAGCCCCGGCTGATCCAGGGTATTCGAAGGGGAGACGGCGTCGGTGACCTATTCAAATGTTAATTAGAGATATGAAGAGTAATAGAATGAGGATAGCTCAGTAGGAAAATTCGGTGGAGAAAAGAGGCTGAGTAGCTTGGTTTATGCAGAAAATCAATATAATCTGTGACACCAGGTTAGCTCTGACCACGGAGGCCGCAGGCGCCCTCTCGAATAGCGGAAGGTGCCCCACCTTAGACACCTCGAGTGAGTCTTAGAAGCCCAGGCAAATAAATGGTCGCAGAGGACCTCCGCGCTCCAGATGGAGACTTCAGCCAGAATGTGAAAAGAAAGAATGACATGGGGAGACCAAGCTCTGGTGAGCAAGGCCCGTAGCTTTATTTTCAACAGGGGCTTTTATACCCTAAGTTACACATAGAGGATAATAGGGGATGCAAAGTCAGCAGTTTTTGATCCTTATCAAAAACCAGGTTTTCTTTCCTGCAAATTTATCATATACAAATGGTTTAGGTGATTTACATCATCTTCTGGCCAGAAGGCCTATTAACATTTTATGACTCTTGACAAAGACCTATCAACAAAGACTTATTTTCTCTAAGAGTAATTATTTTAAGGTTTGGAGCCATCTTCTGAAGATAAAATTGCATTCCTATAGGGCGAATGTGTAATGGGTTTACAACAAAGGAAAGAATTTATTACCTTAAGGGTCTAAAGTTACTAACACCAAGGCCACTACTTATTTTTTCTACATACCAACTATATTAATTAATACACATTCAAGGATACAATTCAGGGGATGTGAAAACTTGGCAACAAACATTGGTTCATCAATAAAATCTTTTACTAGTTTTATTCTGACAGTTTCTAACTCTGAGAGGCTCTAAGCTATTTGAATATCTTAAGCCTCTCGAGGCTGGGAGACTAAACAATCGTATGCATAGCTGTAGGAGTCTGGGTAAACTTGTCAGGCGAGTTAGAGAGCCATCTGAGGGGTTTGGATTTAAACACTCCTAATTGTCCAGGATCTTTATTAATTGGAGCTGTAAGTTAACTCTTTGACAGAGCAAGATGGTGGTGGGGGACAGCCCCCAGTAAAGTCAGAGGTGAGCGCACAAAGCAATAAAGTAGGCAGACTCTGGTTTTTTTGGGGTAGATGCTCGAGAATATCCGGGGGGACTCCTAAGGCTCGATCCCGCCTTTGCGTATGCCGAGCCTCCTTCCTCATGACCTTTGTCACGAGTAGAATGCCTCACCGGCTCCTGGCACTCAGCAGTGGCCACAGGACTGGAAAAGGTCAGTTTTCATTCCAATCCCAAAGAAAGGCAATGCCAAAGAACGCTCAAACAACCGCACAATTGCCCTCATCTCACATGCTGGTAAAGTAATGCTCAAAATTCTCCAAGCCAGGCTTCAGCAATACGTGAACCGTGAACTTCCTGATGTTCAAGCTGGTTTTAGAAAAGGCAGAGGAACCAGAGATCAAATTGCCAACATCCGCTGGATCATGGAAAAAGCAAGAGAGTTCCAGAAAAACATCTATTTCTGCTTTATTGACTATGCCAAAGCCTTTGACTGTGTGGATCACAATAAACTGTGGA
>NW_011494274.1:3462935-3468864 GCF_000754665.1 Bison bison bison | reverse complement strand
CCTTGGAAGGAAAGTTATGACCAACCTAGATAGCATATTCAAAAGCAGAGACATTACTTTGCCAACAAAGGTCTGTCGAGTCAAGGCTATGGTTTTTCCAGTGGTCATGTATGGATGTGAGAGTTGGACTGTAAAGAAGGCCGAGCACCGAAGAATTGATGCTTTTGAACTGTGGTGTTGGAGAAGGGTCTTGAGAGTCCCTTGGACTGCAAGGGGATCCAACCAGTCCATTCTGAAGGAGATCAGCCCTGGGATTTCTTTGGAAGGAATGATGCTAAAGCTGAAACTCCAGTACTTTTTTGGCCACCTCATGCGAAGACTTGACTCATTGGAAAAGACCCTGATGCTGGGAGGGATTGGGGGCAGGAGGAGAAGGGGACAACAGAGGACGAGATGGCTGGATGGCATCACTGACTTGATGGCCTGAGTCTGAGTGAACTCCGGGAGTTGGTGATGGACAGGGAGGCCTGGTGTGCTGTGGTTCATGGTGTCGCAAAGAGCTGGACAGGACTGAGCAACTGAACTGAACTGAACTGAACTGTTAGAGGACAAGGTGGGTTTATTCTTTTATTTATTTATTTTTATTTTTGGCTGCACGGAGTCTTCGATGCTCTACACAGGCTTTCTGTAGTTGTGGCAAGAAGAAGCTACTGTCTAGTTGCCGTGCATGGGCTTCTCTCTGTGGTGGCTTCTCTTGTTGCAGAGCACAGGCTTTAGGATGTGTGAGCTTCAGTGAGTTAAAGTTGCTTACTCATATCTGACTCTTTGCGACCCCATGGACTGCACATGGAATTCTCCAGGCCAGGACACTGGAGTGGCTAGCCTTTCATTTCTCCAGGGGATCTTCCCAAGCCAGGGATCAAATCCAGGTCTACCGCATTGCTGGCGGATTCTCTCCCAGCTGAGCCACAAGGGTATCAGTAGTTGAGGCTTATCAGCTCTAGAGCATGGGTTCAGTAGTCGAGGCTTCTTGACATGCATTTCCCAATTTGAAACTCTTGTCTTACAAACTCTTGTTTTGGCTCTCAATGAAAGTGAAAGAGGAGAGTGAAAAAGATGGCTTAAAACTCAACATTCAGCAAACTAAGATCATGGCATCCGATCCCATCATTTAATGGCAAATAGATGGAGAAGCAATGGAAACAGTGACAGACTTTATTTTTGGGGGCTCCAAAATCATTGCAGATGGTGACTGCAACCATGAAGTTAAAAGATGCTTGCTCCTTGGAAGAAAAGCTGTGACCAACCTAGACAGCATATTAAAAAGCAGAGACATTTCTTTGCTGACAAAGGTCCATAGCCAAATGATGGTTTTTCCAGTAGTCATGCATGGATATGAGAGTTGGACTATAAAGAAAGCTGAGCACTGAAGAATTGATGCTTTTGAACTATGATGTTGGAGAAGACTCTTGAGAGCCCCTTGGACTGCAAGGAGATCCAACCAGTCCATCCTAAAGGAAATCAGTCCTAAATATTCATTGGAGGGACTGATGCTGAAGCTGAAACTCCAATACTTTGGCCACCTGATGCGAAGAACTGACCTCATTGGAAAAGACCCTGATGCTGGGAAAGATTGAAGGCAGGGGGAGAAGGGGACGACAGAGGACAAGATGGTTGGGTGGCATCACCGACTCAAAGGACATGAGTTTGAGCAAGCTCTGTGAGATGGTGAAGGACAGGGAAGCCTGGCGTGCTGCAGTCCATGGGGTCGCAAAGAGTCGGACGCGACTGAGCGACTGAACTGAAGTGAACTAACAGAGAGAGAGTGGGGGCCGCCGCCCACCGAGGGGGGCGGACTGGCTGCTGAGGGTCAGGGACGGAGTCCTCTCCTGGCACCCCGGAGCCACGGCTCCCCAGCCTGCCGCCCCCCGGCCCCTGCCCCGGGCGCTGCTGCTTCCTTCCCACCCGGGCTTCAGAGACCCCCGCACCCCACTAGAAGGCTTCGCAGGGCCGCGGCCCCACGCCTCCTCGTCGCCTCCACGGAACCCTTGGAGGGCGTGCTGATGGCCTCGGGAGCTCAGCCTGGCGACCAGCTGCTCGCGGTGCCCCCGGGTCCGCTCTGTTCGGGGCGCGCCGGGTTTGAATTGCTCGGTCGGCAGCGGCTCCGCGGCGGCCCCGGGGGCGCCAAAGTGCGCGAGGAGGTGCCCCCGCCAGGTGGTCACTGTAATCCCGCCGGCGGGAGGAGCAGATGGCGCACCGTTCCCCGCGCGGGCCCCGGCGTCCCAGCTCCGCGACTCCGATCCGTCCCCCAGGCTGCAGCCTGCGCCGCCGCCGCCCGGGGAGTGGAGGTGGTTGACCGTGTAGCTCGATGTCGGGGCGCCGGGGATGCCGAGAGGGAGAGAGCCTGGGGCCTCGGGATGAGGGTTCTGGGGTCCTGTGGGTGATGCTCATCCCCTTTCTCGAGTCAGTCCAGAGGCACTAATGTTCGCTCGCCTTGTTTTTTATTGTATGAGGCAGGTGCAAGTAGCCAGCAATTCGGGGCAGAGCTGCAAAGACAAATGGAGTAAAACATGCCGCGGGAGGCGTCAGGGACTCTGGCTCTAGGGTGCACTTACTTATTGCAGTGACAAAGGTAGACTGCGTATTAAAAAGCAGAGATATCAGATGCAAGTACTTTAGCCGGGCACATGGTTACCCACAAACATGTCTACATTTTCCAGCCTCCCTTGCAGCCTGGCACAGCAGCCAAATAACTAAGTGCTGGCCAATGGGATGTGAGCAGAAGTGGTGTGTGCAACTTCTTAGTATGTCCTCAAATGAAGTGGAATGCATCCTGCTGTGTCCCACTTACCGCCCCCCTTCCCGCTTCTGGTAGCTGGAATGTGAACCGGATGGTTGGAGATGGAGCAGGCATTCTGTACCAGGAGGTGAATACCGGACGCTGAGGATAAGCAGAGCTACAAAGACAAAAGGAGCCTGGGTTTCTGACATATTACCTCTGGGTCTCTTTCCTGCAAGAGCTATATGGACTTCATCTCTCTTTTATTAAGTCTCTTAATTTTTAATTTTTGACCAGCATATGGTCAGTGTAGTTAATGTAAAAGAAATCCCTATCTGGAAGAGATATCTGCACCCCTGTGTCCATTGCAGCCTTATTCACAATAGGCAAGACATGGAAACAGTCTAACTGTCCATCATGTGGTGTATATATACAATTGAATATTATTCAGCCATAAAAAAGAAGGAAATCCTGTCATTTTTGACAACATGGATCGACCTTGAGGGCATTATGCTGAGTGAAACAAGTCAGACATGGACAAATACTGCAAGATCTGACTTATATGTGGAATCTTCAAAAGTCATACTCATAAAAACAATAGAAATGTGGTTGCCAGGGATGGGGTGGGTGAGAGATATGAGGAAATGTTGACCAAACTTTCATCAGAAGATAAATAAGCTCTAAGGATCTTACTACAGCATGGTGACTGCAACTAACAATATTTCCTTGAAATTATATATGTTGTTGAAATTTGTTGAGAGGCTAAGTCTTAAAACCCCATAAACAGAAAAGGTAACTATGTGAGCTAATGGATGTGTCAACTAACTTCCCTGTGGTAATCATTTCACAAATATATATGGATCAGATCATCATATTATACATTTTAAATTTATACAGTTTTGTCAATTATATCTCAAAGCTGGAGGGGAAAAAGCCAGCGTGATATAACTGAGAAGAACCCACAGAAAATAAACATATATGTATTTTGCATTCCTGAGACTCTTCCATTGCACTCTCTCTAAACATTAAGTGTTAAATGTTTTTGTCTTAAAAAAAAAAAAAAAAAAACCCTCTGAGAACTGCTGAAAAATAGGCAAGTTATAATTAACAGCTATGATTCCACATCTAAACCCATCCTTTTTAAGTCTGTGGGGGTAGTTTATTCTGGGATCTGACTTTCCTCTTGAGGGGGCAAGGTGTGATTTAAAGTGGCTGGCTGCTCCAGTGCCATTGTCATAACTGACTGGCTGCTATTTCCTGGAACCTGGAGTGTGTGGCTAGCAGCCAGGCCACTGACAAGATCGGCAGCAGAGGCCCGATTGCACCCCTCTCCACCCAGGCTTCCCCATTTAAGAGTGTGGTTCACAGAGTTCTTCCTCCAGAAAGCACTCCAGCAAAGGAGCCGTAAGCAGGAAATAGATAACAGATGATCAGCACATTCCGAGAGATGTGGGCGGCCACGAGGGGTCCACAAAGGATGGGGAATCACCCGGGGCTGCTGCTCTTAGTCCTGAAGAGGCCAAAGGGGTAGGGGACTTATTGGAATCAGGGGAGAGCTATACCCTTGAAGAGGGGTCACTGGACAGGAGCCACTGCCCAAAGTGAGGTTCCGTCGGTATGGGCAGGAAGGGGGTTCTTGACCTCTCCCCATTCGCACTCTCCTCTCCTGCCCAGCTTCCCACTGAGTGAATCTAACTGGAAGCCAAGGGCAAGGGCATCCAGGTCGAAACCACCCCTTAGCACTTAGTTTGTTTTCTTAGTGATGGAGCAGTGGGCCTCCCCCGACCTCCGCACAGATAGGTACCACCTCCTCCCAGTTCTGTTAGGCCAATGTGGATGATGAAATGCCATCTTTTCTCAGGCAGTGTGAGTTCCTGACAGTATGCTGTTGCTAGGCAACCTGTTACCCTGCGTAAGAAAAGCCAGCTCCTATAATTTAATGAAATGTAAAGCGCCACTTGCCCACAGTAGTAGATATAATGGTCGTCTGAGTTAAATTCACCCATTCCAGCCCATCTTAGTTCGCTGATTCCTAGATTGTCGATGTTCACTCTTGCCATCTCCTGTTTAACCACTTCCAATTTGCCTTGATTCATGGACCTGACATTCCAGGTTCCTATGCAATATTGCTCTTTACAGCATCAGACCTTGCTTCTATCACCAGTCACATCCACAACTGGGTACTGTTTTTGCTTTGGCTCCATCCCTTCTGGAGTTATTTCTCCACTGATCTCCAGTAGCATATTGGGCTCCTACCGACCTGGGGAGTTCCCCTTTCAGTATCTTATCATTTTGCCTTTTCATACTGTTCATGGGGTTCTTCTGGGTGTTCATTGGAAGGACTGATGCTGAAGCTGAAACTCCAATACTTTGGGCACCTCATGCGAAGAGTTAACTCATTGGAAAAGACCCTGATGCTGGGAGGGATTGGGGGCAGGAGGAGAAGGGGACGACAGAGGATGAGATGGTTGGATGGCATCACCGACTCAATGGACGTGAGTCTGAGTGAACTCCGGGAGTTGGTGATGAACAGGGAGGCCTGGCGTGCTGCGATTCATGGGGTCGCAAAGAGTCAGACACGACTGAGCGACTGAACTGAACTGAACTGAACTGAAAGCACTACTTGCAAGAGGGATATGGACTTGGGAAACGGCAGCAATGAGCTCAATATTGCTGATTATCTCTCAGACCCCGGTGGTCAGTCCCCTTGAACACAAGGGGTCCTCAAGGTGGTATCGTGGTGGTGGAGGTGGTGATGGGGGCATAGCTGTAGCACAGGCAGTCCTGGAGCCAGTGAGAGGCAGGTAAGTTGTGTTCATCTCTGGTGCCCCATTTCAGTCTTTTTTTCTAAAACTTCATTCAAAATTTTTTTGCCCTTGTTGTTTTCTCTCTCCCATTTTTAGACATGTTTGCATTGTGTATAATTCTATCAGTTCAGCTCAGTTCAGTCATTCAGTCGTGTCCGACTCTTTGCAACCCCATGGACTGCAGCACGCCAGGCCTCCCTGTCCATCACCAACTCCTGGAGTTCACCCAAACTCATGTCCATGAGTCGGTGATGCCATCCAACCATCTCATCCTCTGTCATCCCCTTCTCCTCCTGCCCTCAATCTTTCCCAGTATCAGGGTCTTTTCAAATGAGTCACATCAGGTGGCCAAAGTATTGGAGTTTCAGCTTCAACATCAGTCCTTCTAATGAACACCCAGGAC
>NW_011494274.1:3458455-3462676 GCF_000754665.1 Bison bison bison | reverse complement strand
CACTGATTCCCCATCTATTTCCCATGAAGTCATGGGACTGGATGCCATGATCTTCGTTTTCTGAATGTTGAGATTTAAGCCAACTTTTTCACTCTCCTCGTTCATTTTCATCAAGAGACTCTTTAGTTCTTCTTCACTTTCTGCCATAATGGTGGTGTCATCTGCATATCTGAGGTTATTTGCTTATATTAGTTAGCAAATATTTATTGGGTGCCTGTCGTGTGCCAGGGACTGTACTAGGTAAACAGTGCAACCATTGTCCTGCTCCTTCCCACCTACCTTCACGAGCGTAGTCTTAGCAGCAAAGTTAGCCTGTTCAGGAATTGCAAGGAGATGAAGTGAGTGCCTCGATGGGGATGCACAGTGCTATGGCAGCAGGGAACAGGGCTCAGGGAAGGCCTCGGAGAAAGTCAATGTAAGCATCAGGAATTTGTTAGGTAGCTATAGGACTCACTTCGTATCTCTCCAGAGTTTTGTTTTTGGAAGCCTCTATGAAGATGTGATTCAGTTAATTGTAGCAGGATAGCTTATGTAAAGAACAGATGACCTCCAATCACCAGCCTCGTGTTACATGCCTTCTTCCTCACAGCAAAGCATCAGAAACCGGGGGATCTACGCCACTGGTAGACGTACTACCCACAAACGGCCACAAGATGGCAGTGCATCCATCAGCAAAATACTTAACTGAATACTTAAATATGCATTCATAATTGAACCATATTGTGTTGGAGAAGGCAATGGCACCCCACTCCAGAACTCTTGCTTGGAAAATCCCATGGACGGAGGAGCCTGGTAGGCTGCAGTCCATGGGGTCGCTAAGAGTCGGACACGACTGAGCAATTTCACTTTCACCTTTCACTCTCATGCATTGGAGAAGGCAATGGCAACCCACTCCAGTCTTGCCTGGAGAATCCCAGGGATGGCGGAGCCTGGTGGGCTGCTGTCAATGGGGTCTCATAGAGTTGGACACGACTGAAGCGACTTAGCAGTGTTGGCTTTTTAAAAATTTTCAGATAAATATGAACTGAATTTAAATGTATTTAAATTTATATGATTTTTTTAGAGACCCTTTATGAAAAAATCTTTAGGGTACACTGCATGTGTGCTCAGTCGTGTCTGACTCTTTGGGACCCCAGGGTCTGTAGCCCACCAGGCTACTCTGTCCATGGTATTCTCCAGGCAAGAATACTGGAGTGGGTTGCCATTTCCTCCTCCAGGGGATCTTCCCAAACCAGGGATCGAATCCACATCTCTTGCATCTCCTAGATTGGCAGGCCGATTGTTTACCACTAGTGCCGCCTGGGTACAAAGTAGTAATAATATCTCTATGCATTTTTTTTCCCATTATAACTCTATTTTCCTAGTGGGGAGAACTGATTTCAGAAGGGAAATGTTAATAATTTACTGGAAAACCAAGAATGCTGGGAGGATATAAGAGAAAATATTTTAAGCTCTCGTGAAGCCTTCATGATATAAGTATCATGAAGCTTTCGTGGGGAGACTATGACCAGCTACTGCTGTTTACCATCAGCATAAAACAGAAACTCCTACTTGAGTCACTGTTGAGCACCTACAGAATGCTACCCTTGCAAGATACTCTGTAACAGGTAACCATCATTGTAACAATGTTTGCTAGGATTCCACTTACTCTCCTGATATTGCTACATCTGGTACCATCTCTTTCCTGAATTTTTTTCTTGACATAAAGTTAAGCACTCCAGTGCCTTTCAGGCCCTGTGACAGCCTTTAGGCCCTTTTATTAACAATTACTACAAGCTTCCCGTCCCATCTTCCTTTCCCTTCCCGTATTCCTTCTCGAAGGGGAGATGTAGCATCCAGCATCCGGGCACAGCGAGGGGCTGTTGCATCCACATTGACTTACCTACTGTTACGGTTTGCCGGGAAGGGGGCGGGCCTTGTTAGGTTGCAGGACTTCACTTTAAAACTGGGACAGTCCCAGCCAAACCAGGAGAAGTTGGTCCTTCTACTGGTGTCCAAAGGAAACAGGGTAATCCAAGAAGGTGTTGTGGAGAGAGAATAATGGAGGAAGTGTGGCAAAATATTAACAATCGAGGCATCTGGGCAAAAGGGGTGTGAGAGGTCTGTACACTGTTCTTGCAACTACCCTGTAGGTTTATAACTATTTAAAAAACAAAAAAACCATCAGCAAGGTATCTTCTTTTTGGCCATGCTGTGTGGCTTGTGGGATCTTAGTTCTTCGACCAGGGGTGGAACTCTGGGCTCATGACATGCAGCGATGAAAGTGCTGAGCCTAACCACTGAGCTGCCAGGTAATTCCTGCAGTTCAATTCAGTCGCTCAGTCGTGTACAACTCTCTGCGACCCCATGAACCGCAGCACGCCAGGTGTCTTCTTTATGAAGCAGAATGCTAAGTATGGCCTCTGGGATAAGATAAAATGGAAACTCAAGTCCCTATTTTAATACTAACTAGATGTGTGATTGCCAACATCCGTTGGATTATGGAAAAAGCAAGAGAGTTGCAGAAAAACATCTATTTCTGCTGTTTTGACTATGTCAAAGCCTTTCAAAGCCTTCACAATAAACTGTGGAAAATTCTGAAAGAGATAGGAATACCAGACCACCTGACCTGCCTCCTGAGAAATCTGTATGCAGGTCAGGAAGCAACAGTTAGAGCTGGATATGGAACAACAGACTGGTTCCAAATAGGAAAAGGAATACGTCAAGGCTGTATATTGTCACCCTGGTTATTTAACTTATATGCAGAGTACATCATGAGAAACGCTGGACTGGAAGAAGCACAAGCTGGAATCAAGATTGCCAGGAGAAATATCAATAACCTCAGATATGCAGATGACACCACCCTTACAGCAGAAAGTGAAGAACTAAAGAGCCTCTTGATGAAAGTGAAAGAGGAGAGTGAAAAGTTGGTTTAAAGCTCAACATTCAGAAAACAAAGATCATGGCATCTGGTTCCATCACTTCATGGGAAATAGATGGGGAAACAGTAGAAACAGTGTCAGACTTTATTTTGGGGGGGGGCTCCAAAATCACTGCAGATGGTGATTGCAGCCAAGAAATTAAAGGACGCTTGTTCCTTGGAAGAAAAGTTATGATCAATCTAGATAGCATATTAAAAAGCAGAGACATTACTTTGCTGACAAAGGTCTATCTAGTCAAGGCTATGGTTTTTCCAGTAGTCATGTATGGATGTGAGTTGGAGTATAAAGAAAACTGATCGCTGAAGACTTGATGCTTTTGAACTGTGGTATTGGAAAAGACTCTTGAAAGTTCCTTGGACTGCAAGGAGATCCAACCAGTCCATCCTAAAGGAAATCAGTACTGAATATTCATTGGAAGGACTGATGTTGAAGCTGAAACTCCAAAAACTTTGGCCACCTGATGCGAAGAACTGACTCATTTGAAAAGACCCTGATGCTGGGAAGGATCGAAGGCAGGAGGAGAAGGGGATGACAGAGAATAAGATGGTTGGATGGCCTCACTGACTCCATGCACATGAGTTTGAATAAACTCCGGGAGTTGGTGATGGACAGGGAGGCCTGGTGTGCTGCAGTCCATGGGGTTGCAAAGAGTTGGACGCGACTGAACTGAACTGAAATCTCAGAAATGGACGTCGGAAAACTGAAATCAACAAAGACAGATTTGCCTAGATCACAGTCTGAACCTGTAGGGTTCACTAAATTTTCCGAAGACTCTCAGGCCTGCCGATGAGGCTGTTCTGTCCGCTGGCCAAGGGAACAGGGAAAGCAAACTGAGCGACGTAGTTCACCAGCAAGCCGTCTCCCAAGGTAACTGGGAGGAGGCGTGGCCGGGACATCGGCCCCACCCTCCTCCAACTCGAATAACGATTGGTCTGGAGGCGCGGCGGGGGTGAGGTGGGGGCGGAACCAGGACGCCCCGCCCCGGCGGGGGGTCAGGCCGCCATTTTCGGTTGTGTGGGTTTCCGGGACGTTCCGCGTGCCTCCTCGCTTCCGGGCAGTTCCGCACGTCAGAGGCCCCCGGGGCCCGCGTCCGAGGGTCAGGTTGGAGCCGGGAAGCGTCCCTGGGGGTAGCGGCGGCGGGGGCAGGATGAGCGCGGAGGCGGCGGACCGGGAGGCGGCCACCTCCAGCCGCCCCTGCACCCCGCCGCAGACCTCCTGGTTCGAGTTCCTGCTGCAGGAGTCGCTGTTGGAGAAACACCTGCGCAAGCCCTGCCCGGGTAAGCGCGGCGCCCGCGGCCCA
>NW_011494274.1:3401005-3458313 GCF_000754665.1 Bison bison bison | reverse complement strand
CCTGGGGCTGAACCCCGGACAGTTTGGGCGGGGGGTGCGGTCTGCGGAGACATCAGCTGTTCAGAGGCTGGTCCTGACGCTGAATATCTTAGGTCCGTATTTTAACTGTTTGATTCCTCAACAAACGGATTCTGCTGACTCAATTATTCCAAAGTTGGGTTGTAAATCAAAGCGAAAACTTCTGAAAGCAGAAAATGCTATCACAGTTGCACGATGGTTATTGTATAATGATGTTTATGATTGATACTGCAGTTCAGGAGTGCTGTTCAGGGAGGGTGGGAAATAACAGGTATTTCTGGAAAGAGGTGCTGGCATGAAAAGGTAAGTTCCTTGGATGATAAATTGCTGACGAGAGTTCGAATCCAGATGTGCTTGTTCAGTCTAATCCACTGGTAATTAGACTAATCCACCACTAATGAGCTGGTGGAGACTCCTGTGCGAGAAGTTGGTGTACTTCATGTGGGCGGTTTTACCAGTATATTGTATTAATGTGCTTTTAATTCAGTGCTTTTGATTAACGTTTGTTGAGTGTTTCTGGGTGCCAAGCTCTGTGCTTCATGCTTCACAGCTGCATTCTCGTTTAATTCCGTCTTCATGATAATCCTGTGAGGTAGGTGGTCCTCTATTTTGCATTGACAGAAACAGGTGCAGAGGTAACTTGATGCAAGTCCCACTAATTAAGCCTTAAAGCAATAATTTTAAACATGGCATTTCTTTCCCCTAATTTGACAGTTGTTTGCCGAACTGAAATCTGTAACCATTATGTTCTGTCGTCTAAAGTGCTTTTGTCTGCAAGGATCTGTTATCTTCCCTTCTTACATCCTTCCTGATCTTTCGTTTATAATAGCCAGGCTCACTTCTTGTGAATCATAATCCTTATTCATTGTAACTACACAACTGTTTGGATCCCCTTTTTTATCCCTTAACTTTCAAAAAAAATTGAATAGTTGATTTATAATGTTTTAGGTATACAGTGAGGTGATTCAGTTATATGAATACACCTGTTCCTTTTCAGATTGTTTTCCATTGTTTATGTGCTTATTTGCTCAGTCCATGAGATTCTCCAGGCAAGAATACTGGAGTGGGTTGTTATAGGTTATTAAAATAACCTATTGGAGTATAGTTCAATATCGAGTAGAGTTCCCTGTGCTATGTAGTCGTGATATATTGACATTGAATGTAGTTCAATATATTGATACTGGATATAGTTCCCTGTGCTATAGAGTAGGTCCTTGTTGTCTACCTTATGTATATTCGTGTGTATCTGTTAGTCCCAAGTTCCTGATTTATCCCTGCCCCCCAGCCCCTTTGGTAACCATAAATTTGTTTTCTTTCTGACTCTATTTTGTAAGTAAGTTCATTTGTATTTTTTTTGGTTCCACGTGAAAGTGATGTCACACGACATTTGTGTTTCTCTGACTTGACTTGACTTAGTCTGATAATCTCTAGATCCATCCACATTGCTGCAGATGGTATAATCTCATTCTTTTTTATGGCCAGGTAGTGTTTGACTGTGTATATGTACTGCACATTCTTTATCCATTCATCTGTCAGTGGACATTTAGGTTTCTTCAACGTATTGGCTATTGTAAGCAGTGCCACTGTGAACACTGGTGTGCATGGATCTTTTTGAGTTAGAGTTTTCATCTTTTCTTGACATATGCCCAGGAGTGAGATTGCTGGATAATATCAATTAAAATTATTTGCCATTATAGGTTATAATTTCCATTCCAATAATAAAATTAATTAATACAAATTAATTAATTTTTAAACTAACCTCTGTATTTTTTTCATATTTGTAGACTTTTAGACGATGGCCATTCTCACCATTGTGAGATGATTGATTACTCTGTGTAGTTTGATTTGCATTTCTCAAATAGTGATACGGAGCATCTTTTCATGTGCCTGTTGGCCTATTTGGGTTCCTTTTGTGGCCAGAAACCAATACGGTGAATCTTTTTGCATCTTTGTAATTAGACCTTAAGTTCAGGAATTGCTTTCTTTTAAATCCTAGATCCTGCACCAGTTCAGCTTATAGTCCAGTTTTTGGAACAGGCTTCCAAACCTTCAGTTAATGAGCAAAACCAAGTTCAACCTCCACCTGATAACAAGAGAAATCGTGTTTTAAAGCTCCTTGCTCTTAAAGTTGCTGCACATTTGAAATGGGACTTAGACATATTAGAGAAAAGGTATACAAGATTTAAATGAATTAAAAAAAAAGATTTAAGTGAATTTATTTTGAGAACTGTTAGATATTTTGGTTTATTTCAGTATGTGTTCTTATAATACGGGTCTTTAAAGTGAAAACTATTTTTCTGTGTATTCTTGGTAAAATATGCAAGTATTTTCCAACAAGTGTAAGAAAATATTTTACTGTTGAATGAATTTAAATCACCTTTTAAAGTATAAACTTGGTGTTATCAATAATGAACCAGTTTATTATTATTCTCATTTTTTTGACATGATAAGTAGAGAAAATCCATGACTGAACAGTTTTAAATCTTCATTTTACTTTTACATATCTGAAGAAAATAAAAATTAATGATGAATCGTACATAATATTATGGTACATATTATCTTTGTTGAATAATTCATTTAATTTTACTGGTCATAAATCAGTCACTGTCTCTTAAACTTTTAAACAATCTTATTAGAATCAGTGGTTATTTGTTTATAAATAAGTGTTTCAAATGCATCGTTATATAATGATTTGTTTTCACCCCCTTCTCACAATTTAAAGAGAAATACCTTATAGAATATTTGGAGAAATTCAGAAAATAAGAAATAATAGGGAGGGGAAAGAAGTGTTTTTAACATTTTTGCGTAATTTTTGTTGTTTTCCTCCCTATATTTTTAAACAAAGTTGTGAACATACCTTGTATACTCTTTTGATTTTTGTTTTGTTTCATATAGCAGGATATCATGAGCATTTCCCCAGTTTGGTTTTTGGAGATTATCCATTGTATAGATAATTTATTAATTGTTCCTCTATTGACAGGTTTTTAGTTTTTCTCTAGTTTTTCACTTTTATAAATCATAGAGCTTTAAAATGTCTTTGTCCATAAGCTTTATATGAATTGCGAGTTGTGTCCTTGGTATAGATTGTTAAATTGCCAGGTCAAGTGGTGTAAACGTTGTTAAAGCTCATTATGCATATACTGGATTGCGTTTCCAGAGAGTTACATTCGTTTATACTTACACTACTAGTACTTGAACACTTTTTTCACCATATATTTTCCAGCATTAAATATTAGGATTAAAAAAAAGGTTTGTTCTTTAAGGGGGAGCTTATCTGTTAATAGACTCAAGGCTTATCACCAGATAGCAATGTGTGCAAAACAGTATGATGTATATGATAGAGTTGGAAAATTGAACACTTGACTGGATATTTGATGATAAACAATAATTTTTAGATGTGAAATGTATACTCTCCTTATGTTAGGAGGTAATTTTTTGGAGATATGTTCTGAAATACTTGGGAAGAAATGATTGACTATTGGGAATTTGCTTTACAGTAATATGGAAAGGAGGGAAGTGGGTGAGAGTAGGGATGAAACAAGATTGGCTATCAGATGGTAACTGGTGAAGCTGGGTGACGGGCACATTGGTGTGTATTATATTATCCTGTCTACTTTTGTATAGATTTAAATTGTTTTTGTTAGAAAAGCTTAAAAGATCTTTTGATAAGTTTTCATTTACGTTGTTGAGACAGGTTAATAGAATGGCTCTGTGGATTTACTACTAAAATAATTATTTTTAGCCAAGTACTGAATTGTGCATTGTGTACTTGCACAACTTATGTGTCTTTTGATTCTTCCTTTTTAAGTTTGTCTGTTCCAGTATTGAATATGTTGTTGAATGAACTGTTGTGCATCAGTAAAGTTCCTCCCGGGACAAAGCACATAGATATGGATCTGGCCACTTTACCTCCAACCACTGCCATGGCCATACTTCTCTACAATAGATGGTAAATTTTTCATAAACCTAAAATATGTTCGGCAGCCTTTCTTTAATTGCATTATGACTTCAGGGATGTGCTTTTAAGTCATCGGGGATCTCTCAGAGGATCTTGGGAATAGTGAATCTGATGGTGGAGAAAATTATGACTGCATGGACGAAAAGCATTCTGATAGAGAAGTGGATGACTTATACAGTTTTTATTATATGTCAGAATTTTGGATAGTTTATAAGTCTTCTAGGAAGTACTAAAAAATACTTGAAGTGACATTTATAATGTATTAAATTTTGTTTTTATTTGTCTTTTTTTTTTAAGGGCAATTAGGACAATTGTTCAAAGTAGTTTTCCTGTTAAACAGGCAAAACCTGGACCTCCTCAGTTAAGTGTGTAAGTTGGCCAATAAAGACTCTTACTTGGCACTTTTTTGTCAGTTTGTGTTTTTTTTTTTAATTTTGCAAGTGTTTAAGAACTCTTGGTACAGAAGGAATAAAGCAGAAATCAGAGGGCAGAAGGCCTGCATGCAGGTAGGTTTGGAGGGGGTGGAAGGGTGAGAGACTCAGACAGGCTTTTGGATAACTAGAGTAGAGAGCTCCGAAAAAGGAGGGAGCACTTTGTAAAGTGTGCCTTGCGTCTTAATGTTAACTGCCCTGGTTCCAGGAATTAAGATTGTTTTCATTTAATTAAATTTACTTGAAATAGATGTTTGTTCTGTATGTGGGAAATTTTAATTTAGAGTGCAAAAGTTAAGTACAATAGTTTGATCAGGTCTGGAGTTTTAAACCTTGTTCTTAAATTCCAAGTAGTAGCAACTTACCCAACTTTGGAGCTAGAGTGTAGTTTCTAACTTGATGTAAATAAGTTTTTGCTGCCAGAAAGTTTTATTTTTAAATTGAGGGTTTTTTTTTTTTTAATGCAAAGCAAATGAAAAAATAATGGTAGATAAAGGAGCATCATCATAATTGAGTTTATTTTTTAAGCATGAACAGAAATAGCATTAAAAGCATTTTTATTTATTTAAATTCAGCCTCACTGTCAAGAATGATCTTTAAGTTTTGAATTTTCAGTCTTTCAAGTAATATTTGGTACTCTTCTGTCATTTCTCTTTTAGTATGAATCAGATGCAACAGGAGAAAGAGCTAACGGAAAATATTTTGAAAGTGGTGAGTATTGGTATCGGTTACACTGTAACCTTTCTGGGGTGTATTATATTTAGAGCATGTATAGGTGCTTCTTCTAATCTTATATATATTAAGAGTTAGTTGGCTTGGTTTAGATGTGATGACATTTAGACTTTGGAGAAGGCAATGGCACCCCACTCCAGTACTCTTGCCTGAAAAATCCCATGGACGGAGGAGCCCGGTGGGCTGAAGTCCATGGGGTCTCTAAGAGTCGGACACGACTGAGTGACTTCACTTTCACTTTTCACTTTCATGCATTGGAGAAGGAAATGGCAACCCACTCCAGTGTTCTTGCCTGGAGAATCCCAGGGACGGGGGAGCCTGGTGGGCTGCCGTCTCTGGGGTTGCACAGAGTCGGACACGACTGAAGCGACTTAGCAGCAGCAGCAGCAGAACATAATTTGATAATATTCTAAATTGACACTTTTTAATGTTAATGAGAGTACTTTGCCACTAGTTTTGTTGTCAGATATTTCATAGTGCTTTAGCAGATGTGAGAAGTCACTCTTATAGGTGTTTTCTTTATATTATTTTATATCCTCCCTAAATTCTATAGTAAACATGTATTTTAAAATTATTTTTATTTTAAAAATTATTTTTACAAATTTTAGTTTATTTTTACTTTTTCTTTGGCCATGCTGTGCGGGGTTTGGGATCTCAGTTTCCCAATCAGATTGAATCCAGGCCGCTGCAGTGAAAGTGCCAAGTGCTAACTACTGGACTGCCAGAAATTCCCTAAAACTACTTTTTATTCAGTTATACATACATACATTTATATACAGTTACTTTTAAAATTTAAATTAGATTTAAATTCTTTAGTCAACATAAAAGTAGAAACCATAATTTAAAATGATCTCTTTAGTTCTTTATTTAATATGCAATGTATCAGAGATACCACCCCAAGTGCAGAGGCTAGGAAAGGAGAAGGAAGGTAACCATCTGTATCTATATACAACAGATAGTGTATTTTGAATGTGGAAGCAAAAAATGTGTCATTTTATTATTATTATCTGAGCGACTGATCTGATCTGAATGCCTAGAAAAATGACTGGCACATCAAAGCATGCAAAAAGTTTCTTGAGTACATCAGTGGGACGGTGCAGATCTTAAACATTTTTCATCAGTAACTTTTATATAAAAGAAAGGTGTCAGTCTTTTCCAATTTGTGTTTTCAGTTTCACAATAGGAACCTTGTGAATTTTAAAATCTTAAAGTAACTTTGACAAATATAATTTCACTCTTGCTGTGTTAGGCGCATTTCTAAAGTAGACTAGTACGTTAAGCTGCTGAGTACCCTGCAGATATTTTTTGGTTGATACAGTCCAGTATTGCCATTTTTGTATTTTAAAAATTTGTTTATTGAACTTTTGTAGCTAAAAGAACAAGCTTCTGATTCTATCCTGGTACTAGAGGCAGCCCTTAAGTTAAACAAGGATCTTTATGTCCACACGATGAGAACACTGGACTTACTGGCCGTGGAGCCAGGCATGGTCAACGGAGAAACTGAGAGTTCCACTGCTGGATTGAAGATCAAAACCGAGGAGATGCAGTGCCAGGTATTTATTTCAGTGTTTAATCAATGCATGGCACATTTTTGGAAAATCTTACATAAAATCATCCTTGTATTTTTAATTAGAGCTTATTTCTAATGATTTTACTTCCTATGTTTACTTTGATTTTACTTCCTATGTTTATTAAAACTTTGCATTATAGTTAATTGTGAATTTTATAAGACCCCGTTGAAATTTTTCTGAAAGAAATGGAAGGAAAATTTCATATGCTCTTTTGTTTCCAAACTAGTTAACAGACTGACAATGCAGGGAGTAATAATATGAATGAACTGACTAGCAGTTCATTCACATTATAAGAAATCTAATCAGACCAAGAAAACAAAACAAAACTGATATTGTGCTAGATTTTGAAAAATGTAGGCTCCTAGAGAAATACCTAGTTTTTCAAGGATCTTAAGCTGCCTGCTCTCCGTAACTCTGTACCCTAGTTCCTTTGTTGCTTTCAGTTGTTTTTTGTTGTTAGGCACTTTATGTGTTGATAGCTTCTTTTTCCCTGCTTGATTGTAAACTCTTTGAGGTCTCTCTCTTTTTTAAAATATATTTGTATTTTGCATCTTCTGTACATATTAGCACAGAATCTTGAGTATAATAGAAATTTTAAAAGAATTAATGATTGCCTATGGAGGGCCACTACGATAGAGCCTTTTATGTTCTATATTTTCTCCATTGTGTGAATTGGCATAACATTTTAAAAAAATTAATCTTTTTGGCTGCACTGGTTCATTGTAGCTGCTTGCGGGCCTTCTCTAGTTATGCTGAGTGGAGGCTACTCTCTACTTACGGTGGCTTCTCTTCTTGCGGAGCGTGGGCTCTTGGGCTTTGGTGGTTGTGGCTCATAGCCTCTAGAGCACAGGCTCAGTAGTTGTGGTGCATGGGCTTAGTTGCCCCAAGGCATGTGGAATCTTCCTGAACCAGGGATCGAACCCACATCCCCTGCATTCGCAGATGGGTTCTTAACCACTGGGCCACCAGGGATGTCTGGCATGACTTCTTTCATCACTGTTCCCCAATCTTGAAAGAGCAGAAATACCTCTGACTTTAAAAAGGGTTGAGAGGTACCTTTTCAGATTAGCTGGTTCTGGAGTTAAAGATAATCCCTTTTCAAGACTTGCTGAGATGGAGTCTCATAGACTAGGAGTAGGAGTCATGAGGCATTGGCAGTTGGTAACCACTTCAAGGGCTCCCCCAGTGGCTCAGCAGTAAAGAATCTATCTGCCAATGCAGAAGATGCAGATTCGGTCTCTGAGTCAGGAAGATCCGCTGGAGAAGGAAATGGCAACCCACTCCAGTATTCTTGCCTGGAGAATCCCATGGACAAAGGAGCTTGGTGGGCTACAGTCCATGGGGTTGCGAAAGAGTTGGACACAACTTAGCGACTATACAACAACAACAACTCTGTCTTTGCCTGGAAAAGGGAATTATATGTATCTATAATATGTGTGCATATATAGTGTGCTTGTGTGTATATAAATCTTTATTATATACGTACACGTACTTTAAACTTTAGCACTCCTTTATCCTAGATGGAAGGAAGCACTTTAGAATGAAAATCTGCCCAACATTAAGTATGGATTAAATAGTGTAAAGCAGTATTCTAGAGGCTGAGGAAGAATTAATCTTGATTTGTTGAACAGAACAGAATAGTATCTGTAGTCTGGTATCAGTGAAGAGTAGTTTGGTCAGGAATATCAGAGACTTAGGAATTTGGAAGAGGAATGAGTATCTGTTGGCTCAGGTTGGTTTGGTGCAAATGGAAATAAACAGTGTGGAATGAAATTTATTTCTACATCTGATGTGAATGGGGAGTTGAGAAGATTAGTGGGTTTGAAATAGAGAAGAATAGAGAGGTTTGGAGAGAGAAGGTAGTCCAGATTCTGAGATCCTTGAAAATCAGCCCGTGGGGTTTGAACTTTCTCCTCCTTGGGGGAATAAGTTGAAGGCTTTTTTAAAAAGTCAGATCGAGAAGACAGAGCAGTCAGCCTTGTGAGGAGTAAATTTGAGATAGAATATTAGGAACCTAAGGGTCTGGCTTCAAGTCTGGTCTCTGCCAGTGCTTGGTTATATGCTTTCAAGTAGAAATGTCGCTTTCTGGGCCTTAGTATTCTTGTTCATAAAATGGCCAAGTTCAACTCAGTCTTTGAATTCTGCATTAGGTAAATCTAGGTGTCTGTTTAAGAATGCTCCTGGAAAAATATGCAGATTCTGTTAGAAAAAGACAAGTGGAAATGAGCTGTCATTTTATACTCATTCGTTCAGATTTCTCAATATTTTATTCTGGCCAGTTCTTTATTCATTAGCCCCTCATACCCTTTTGGAGACACCCCCGTGGCTGTCCCCTTTTTCGTTGTTAGAAGAATCCCCTACCTTCTAAGACTTGATGGGAGGGAGACCCTGTTCCCTATAATAAAACTGACAACTCAAAATATTTGTGTTCTCTAGCCTTATCCTGCTGGAGGACAGGCACGTCACATCGGTGTGACAGAGACATTTAGACTGAATTAGGAGCTGGCTGGGCTTGCCTGGTGGCTCAGCAGCAAAGAATCTGCCTGTAAATGCAGAAGCCACAGGAGATGTGAATTTGATCCCTGGGTTGGGAAGCTTCCCTGGAGAAGGGCATGGCTACCCACTCCAGTACTCTTGCCTGGAGAATCCCAGGGACAGAGGAGCCTGGCGGGCTACAGTCCATGGGGTCGCAAAGAGTCAGACACGACTGAAGCGACGTAGCACACACGCAGGAGCTTGCTAGTGAGTCAGCGAAGTGGGATGATGGAGCATCCATTGTGATGGTGAGTAACTCCAGCAATGACAGGAAGGTCTAGTTCCCCGGCAGCCCCGGCAGGAGCGGAGCTGCTGCTTTCAGCGTCTGGTTCTGCTGGCTGCAGTTGCCAGGGTCTGTGGCGTTGGCTGTTGAGATGGCTGTGCGGTGTTTCACTGCATCAGTTGCGGCTCTTGTTCTGGCTGCTTGCCTCCTATCCCCGTTTGTTTTCCAGGCTGATTCTTTGGCTTTCCCAATAATTCTGTAGGCCGCCTGATGTCTTACCAGTAAGTCCCCTTAAGTCAGTCAGAGTTGATTTCTGTTGCTTGTGACTAAGAACTTTGACTGTTTCACTGCTCATTAAAATGTTTTTCTTTTTGCTACATGTGTAACTATGTTGCTGAGATAAAGGTGATTTTGAGTTTTGTTAGCTCTTAAGTTCATGAAAAATCACTGAGCAAATTGGTATTCATTACCATTTTAGGTGTGTTACGATTTGGGTGCAGCATACTTCCAGCAAGGCTCTACAAATCCAGCTGTCTATGAAAATGCCAGAGAAAAATTTTTTAGAACCAAAGAACTAATTGCAGAGGTAAATACAGTCATAACAGTCACATGATTTTCAGTCCTTTAAAACATCTATATATTTTTTGGCTTTCATTTTCCTGATGATTAAAAAACTATTAATCGTAGTAAATTTGATAGTTCAAAAAACTAATGGAAATATTTTTAAAAATCTGTAATACTACTGCCTAGAAATAATCCCTTTTGCAGTTTTAGCTTTTTTTTTTTTTTTTACAGTTTTTGTTCTTTATGTTTTTATACAGTTAAGCTCATGCTATTTTGTATCTTGCTAAAATGTTAGAATAGATATTTTAAATATATCTATCCTATTCTGTTATATATAGATGTGCTATGATTTTATTTTTCTAGTGGTTGAGCATTTAGATAGTTTGCTGTTCTTATTTATTATAAAGTTGCAAAATGTATATCTCCAAGCATAAATTTTTGTTTAGACTTTAGATAGAGTTAAATTCCTGCAAGTAGAATTACAATGTCAGTGGTCATTAATTTTTTTAAAGGATGTAATATACAAATTGATTTCTAGGTACATTTCTAGGTACAAATTGATTTCTGAGGGCTCTGCTATTAGTGAAGTTTTTTTAGTTGCTAATTTGATATTTATCTAGAATATCTTTTAAAAAGTTGTGTTCCCCCCCCAAAAAAAAAGTTGTGTTCCCTTAATTCCTAGGAGGGTAAACATTTTCATGTGTTTATTGTTTGCATTTTTCTTTTTATGATTCACAAAACTGAATTTTAAAGTATATAACTAGGTTTTTATATGCCTGGTGGCCAGAAAAATTCCCACTTCAATCTTGCCTTTCTTCACCAGAAACACTGAATAAATACACTAGAGATATCTTTTATTGGGAATTCTCATTTTAATTTGCCTGGGGAACTCATCAGATTTCTAATTTTATGGCATTTTGGATATAGTAATTTAAAACTTTAATTTTTTTAAAAAGTATGTCTTAAAAATTTTTTTTTCTGTTTTGGTAGAAGCATTTCTATTTTTTCTGGTTGAGTGAAGATTGAGTTTTCTTTGTTGTCCCCCTTTAAATCTCTGCCAAGTATATGTATCAATATTTTAAAGTATTTTAATCTTTTTTTTTTTTAACAGTTTTCATTCTTTGTTAGTATCTTAATTGTTGTTATACCCACAGAGAGTGATAATAATGTCTACATTTTTATGTTGGCCTGAGAACTCTAAACCAGCGGTCAGCAAACTTTTTTGTAAAAAGCTATATCATAAATATTTTAGGCTTTGTGGCCATATACAGTTTCTGTGGCATAGTCTAATTTGTTGGTTTTTTGTTTGTTTTTTTTTTTCCGCCCTTTACAACACTAAGGATTATTCTTTGGTCATGGAATCTATAAAAACAGGACATGGGCTGGTTTTGGCCTGTGAGCAATAGTTTGCTGACCCCTGCTCTAAACCTTTAACTTTTTCATTTTTTATGGTTCCTATTTTCCATTGGCATTTTCTTATGCTGTTAAAGTGCAATAAACGGGTGCTAGACTCTTGTTTCTATTACACTGATGGATAATGATATATACCTCTTACTTTACAGATAGGTTCATTATCTCTTCATTGTACCATAGATGAGAAGCGCTTAGCTGGCTATTGTCAAGCATGTGATGTTCTCGTACCATCCTCTGATAGTACATCTCAGCAATTGACTCCATATAGTCAGGTCCATATTTGTCTGAGATCTGGCGACTATCAGGTAAGATGTATGACGGGGATACAGTAGTGTCATTGGAAAGCCCTGGAAGCCAGACAGCAGAGTTCAAATCCTGACATCACCATTTACAGTTGTGCCATTTGGGGCACGTCAGACAGATTGGCCTATAAATAGTTGTAATAATTAAGCTTTTTATGAGAATCAAATGAAAAGTTATAGTTTATAAACTCTTAAGGCAGAGCACTGGATAGATGTGGACTCATATGACTGATAATTATCCTTTCTTGAAGGTATAAAATTTGCCCATTTTAAGTACATTCTATAAGAAACTCTGTAGGCAGAACTTTTAACTTTTAAAATTACAGGTAGAGAACTCTTGGTTTTATGGAGGCTAAAGATCTGAAAGTACGGTCTTCAGCCTGACCTTATTAGCCTCTGCGAAAGTAAGACTGAAGGAGAGGGTGAGCAGAGCAGTTCTGGTCGGTTTGGATGGTTTGTTACATAGCCCACTTTTCCAGGGAGGCTGGGCGTCATCTCAGTTTTACTCATGAAAAGAGCTTAAATTAGTCTGTTGACATTTTTTTGTTGCCCCCTCTGAGTATATATCTGTAGCTTTGTAATGAAAATCACTGGGAGTTAGAATTTGTACTTTTTAAAAAAGCCTTCATTCTAGAAAGTGAACAGTGCCTTCATCTTATTAAATTCAAAACAAATTATGGAATGACAGTGCTATAACATACCTTTAGTTTTGTGTTTCCACAGTGGACTTTTAGCCTAGGTTTTTAGTTCACTTTTCTCAACTAGAGTTTTGGGTTTTTTTTTCTTCAGAGAAAATAGAAGAGAGGGGACAGTGCTCCCTCCCCTGCCCTCTGGCCCCTTTTTTGTCAATTCTGATTTGCCCTAGGGAAGAAAAGTAAACTTTCTTGAAGGTGGATTTCGGATATAGATGAAGTTATCAAACACAAGAGATCTTTCAGTTACATATCCCTAGTACAGGCTTATGGGGAGTGGTAATCAATTATGATAAGATGTAGAATCTTTAAGACGGTTCCTGGCATAGTAAGACCCGTGCAGGCGAGAATGTTAGTCACAGATTGGCACATGTTACCATGTGTGCCATGCTTAGTCACTCAGTCGTGTCTGACTCTTTGCGACCCCATGGACTGTAGCCCTCCAGGCTCTTCTGTCCATGGGGATTCTCCAGGCAAGGATACTGGAGTAGGTTGCCATGCCCTTATCCAGGGGATCTTCCTAACCCAGGGATTGAACCCAGGTCTCCTGCCTTGCAGGTGGATTCTTTACCACCTGAGCCACAGGGAAGCCTGCATGTTCCATAGATATAATGAAGGGCCAGATGTATAACTCAGGAAGTAGTGTAATGGACAGCTAGGAGAGGGGAAAGAGCGATTTTGTTGCAACACTCCAATTTTATAATTTTAGCTATATATGCGGGAGTATCTTAGAAATCATATTTAGCTTTTTTGGGGGTGGGGGGATAGGATTCTCTCTGTAGCTGATGAGTTATTGAATAGCTGTAACAAATCAGTGTTCTAACATTTGGGAAGTGACTTGCTTGCTCCCATGAGCTCATGTTTTGCTATGAAAGTGAAATAGTGGTCGCTCTGTGGTTTTGAAACCATTTTTGTCAGTGCTCTTGTTGTAGAGCTGGTTCAGCTGTTTCCAGAAATCCCCTCACTGTCACCCCTACTTTCTTCCATTGCTTGATAAAGAGCTGATAAACAACTGAGAAAAAAGACTGTAAAAAGACTATGATAATATCGTGTATTAGAATGATAAATTTTGTACAGTTCACTAATACATTTTAAACCATTTAACTTGATTGGACTAGTTTCTTAGCACGCTTTTTTTAGCTGAAATATTTCTCTGTTTTAGCGTTTTAAAAGTTTGTTGTATGAAATCACGTTTAAAGTGGAGGAGAGGAATTTTAAAAGTCTCTAATAACATAGCTGAATTACTACTTAATGATTCTTTTCTCGCCTCTCACTTTTGGCCCATGATCTCCAATTTTAAAGAAGGGTAGTGGGGTGCTTTTGCCATTTCATACTGTTCATGGGGTTCTCAAGGCAAAAATACTGAAGTGGTTTGCCATTCCCTTCCCCAGTGGACCACGTTTTGTCAGAACTCTCCACCATTACCCATCTATCTTAGGTGGCCCTACACGGTGTGGTCCATAGTTTCATTGAGTTAGACAAGGCTGTGGTCCATGTGATCAGTTTGGTTAGTTTTCTGTGATTGTGATTTTCATTCTGTCTGCCCTCTGATGAATAAGGATAGGAGGCTTATGGAAGCTTCCTGATGGGAGAGACTGACTGAGGGGGAACCTGGGTCTTATTCTGATGGGCAGGGCCATGCTCAGTAAATCTTTAATCCGATTTTCTGTTGATGGGCGGGGCTGTGTTCCCTCCCTGTTGTTTGGCCTGAGGCCAGACTGTTGACCCACGCCTCCACCAGAGACTCCTGGACACTCACAGGCAAGTCTAGATCAGTCTCTTGTGGGGACACTGCTCCTCACATAGGCATGTATATGTGTGAGAGTTGGACCATAAAGAAAGCTGAGTGCCGAAGATATGACGCTTTTGAACTATGGTGTTGGAGAAGACTCTTGAGAGTCCCTTGGACTGCAAGGAGATTAAACCTGTCAATCCTAAAGGAAATCAACCCTGAATATTCATTGGAAGGATTGATGAGGAAGCTGAAGCTCTTCCTTTGGCCACCTGATGCGAAGAACTGACTCATTGGAAGAGACCCTGATGCTGGGAAAGATTGAGGGCTGGAGGAGAAGGGGTCAGCAGATTGGTTGGATGGAATTACAGGTTGGATGGCATCACCAACTCAATGGACATGAATTTGAGCAAGCTCCGGGAGTTGGTGATGGACAGGGAGGCCTGGCATGCTGCAGTCCATGGGGTTGCAAAGAGTAGGACATGACTTGAGCCACTGAATTGAACTGGGGTGGTGCTATTTTTACCCTTAATGTAATTTTAAAATTTTAGGAAGAGATTTTCCTAGCAAGATATTTTAATGATTTTCTTCACTGTGTAATTTCTATTACAGAAAGACTTAAAATTGTATTTAAAAAACTTTTTTTTTTAAGAGACTTTCAAGATTTTTGAAATAGTTGCAATTTTTTGTCTGTGTTTCAGGAGGTAATAAAGATCTTTGTTGAAGACAACTTAACCTTCAGTTTACCTATCCAGTTCCGGCAGTCGGTCCTAAGGGAACTCTTTCAGAAAGCTCAACAGGGGTAAGTAAGTGAATTACTTTTTGATTTTTATGTAAGAGTAAGTGTGCATTTCTGACTTATCAAAAATGTCCCTCCAGATTACTTGTATGTCTGTCACGATGCTTTCACTTTATTTTTACTGTATGGAGAATTAACATGGTTAGAGGAGCCACTTTAATTTTCATCTAATTCTTTTTTTAAAAGTGCTTGGGTAAAAAAATGTACACAGCAGAGTTTGATTCTGTTAGTTTGATTCAGATTAATCTGCGTACCTAAATTATCCCTTGGTAAATTTAAAACTTTCCTGTTTATTTTTTTTCCCCATTGACTTAAGTAATTATTAATGTGCCGGAATATTGTAAAAATCTTACCTCTCAAGATTAAATGGCCCATTCTTGTGATTTAGTTTTATAATATATGCTTTTCTGTTAAAAAATAAATGAGTGTATCTACTTTTGTATTTGACAGAAATGAAGCCCTGGATGAAATCTGTTTTAAAGTCTGTGCCTGTAACACAGTCCGTGATGTATTAGAAGGTAGAACGATTAGTGTTCAATTTAACCAGCTATTTCTTAGACCTAATAAAGAGAAAATAGACTTTCTTCTTGAGGTAAGACATTTTCCCCCCTTTGGTTTATAATTTCGCTTTGGGTTTTCCAGTGGCCTCCTAGCTGCCACGTCTGGAGCCCTCTTCACTGTCTTCGTCCCACTGCCTCTCCGGCTCAGGCGGTGCGGCCGACAGAGCATGCTTGCCCGCCGTGTCTGCTGCTGGAGCTCGCTTCTGCTTCTCCGCCATCACTGGGTTTTCCTTAGTCCTCCATTGACTTCTCCTTTGATCCCCCTTTAATATTTTTCTTTACTAAAGTTTTGTCCTTGGCTCACTCAGCTTCTTTTATTCTTCACCACTTTTATTCTCTTCCAAAACTTCAGTCACCTGCTCACTAAAAACGCTCAGATCATACGTCTTGCCTCTCATGTGAGGTCCATAATTTGTGTTTCTACCGGACCTCTCTCTCTCTGTAATAGTCTTAATGTAATAGACCTTGAGAGAAGTACATAGAATAGAGATAATACCATTTTGTTCCAAAAATACGATATTGCCAATGCTCTTAAAGTCCTTAAGGTGTCTTCCCACAGCCTCTCTGCTCCTCCTTGAGGACATCACTACCCTGCTTTTTTTGTGACAGTATTTCCGCATTTCTCATTACAGTTGTATCCCCTCTGTATGTACCCTTAAAGAATATTCTTAAATTTGCCTGTTTTCACCTCCATATAAATGAAAAGACAAAATAAGTTGTCTTTCAGGGAACATATTTGTGAGATGTTTTATCAAGTTGTATACAGATATAGTTGTTTTTTTTTTCCCCATTGCTGTAAGATGTTACAACATTATATAACCATGCCACAATTTATTTATTCTTATGGTTATGGACATTTGTGTTATTTACAGGTTGGGGTTATTCTGCTGCTTGAACATTCTTGTGCTTATATCCTGGTACACCCACATACCATTTATGTAACATTCCTGGAGAAAGTATATCTGCAATTTTACCATAAAGTTTCAAAGTGTTTCTGCCACTGCATGTATGAGAGTTTTTGTTGGTCGGGATCTTGCTGTCAGATTTCCTGTCTGGGTCATTGTATAACGGTATCTCGTTGAGGTGATTTTATTTACTTACTTGTTGGCTGCATCGGGTCTTTGTTGCTGCGTGGGCTTTCTCTGGTTGTGGCCAGTGGGGTCTACTCTTGATTGCAGTGTGTTCATTGCAGTTCAGCTGCAGTGCAGTTCTAGCCCTGCATTGCGGGGCTTCTCACGGTGGCTTCTCTTTTTGCAGAGCGCAGGCTCTAGATGCACAGGCTCAGTAGTTGTGGGGTGGGGACTTAGCTGCTCTGCAACATGTGGGATCTTCCTGAACCAGGGATTGAACCGCTGGATCACCAGGAAGGCCCCCATTGAGGTTTTAATGTCCTTTTCCTTTCCCTTTATTTTTTGTTTCTTTATTTTATTTTCCTTCCTTTTCCTTTTTTACTGATGAGTTTAACAGCTTTTCATTTATTTTTTTTTGCATATACAGATTTCATCTTTTGAGGTGCCTGTTCCAAGTGATATGCCTCAGTTTTCTGTAGAATTGTCTTTTATTTTTTTTTTTGGCAGGAGTTTTTAATATATCCTGTCCTTTACTAGTTTTAAGTATTGCAAGTATGTTTTCTGAGGTTCACTTTTAACTTTTATTATTTTAAAATTTCTTAATTTTAATATAATAAAATTTATCAGTCTTTCTCATAAAAGAAGAGATTAGTGAATTTCTGTGTCTTGCTTAGGAAAGCTTTTCATATCCTGTAGTTGTGAAATTGTCCTGTATTTTATCTTCTAAAACCTCTAGAACTTAGCCTTTTCACATTTCGGTATTTAATCCACCTATGATTGAATTTTGTGTATCATGGGAAGTAGGGGATCTGGTGTCATTTTTTTCCCTCACTTGTTTCAGTACCAGTTGTTGAAAGTTTCCTCTTTTTCCTACTGGTGTGTAGTGCTGCCTCCGTTGAATTCCGAGTGTCAGATATACATGCGTGTGTGGGCCTGTCTCTGGGCTATTCTGTAACAGCTTTTCTGTTTGTTTACCCATCCATCACACCCATACCCTGGCTTGGTATCATCTGAAGCACAAACCTTGTTTTCCAAAGTTGTATTGGTTCTGCTTATCTTTTTACATTTTCTTGTAGACAGTAGACTCAGATTGTCAAGTTTCAGAAGTAAGCCTGTTGTATTTTTGTTTGCAATTACATTACACTTAAAAGCCAGTTTGTGAAAAATTAGTAGCATTACCATATTGAGTATCCTAATCCATGAGCTTCTATAGCTCATGATTTATTTTGGCGCCCTTTAATGTCCTTTTAAAGCTTTATAATTTTTCCATAGAAGTCTTTTTTTTTTTATGAACTATAATTGAATTTGTATAATTGACTTTGTTTCCAGCTAGTAATATACAATTCACTCATTTAAAGTGTACAATTCAGTGATTTTTAGTATGTTCGTAGAGTTGTGCAGCCATCACCTCAGCCAGTTTGCCAACATTTCATTCCTCTGCCCCTATAAGAAAACTTCTTAACCATTAGCAATCATTTCTCATTTTCCTCTCAATCCCTGCAACCCCAGGCAACTATTGATCTATTTTTTGTCCCTGTAGATTTGCCTATTCTGGACATGTCATATAAATGAACTCATAAAACACATGGTCTTTTGTAACTGACTTCTTTCACTTGGTAATGAAGACATTTCATCCATGTTGGAGTGTCCGTCAGCACTTCATTCCTTTTTATAGGTGAATAGTGTCCTACTGAATGGATACACTTACTCTTCAGTGTCTGTTTTGAGTGTCCATTCATCACTTGATGGACGTTAGTGTTGTTTCTACTTTTTGGCTCTTGTGAATAGTACTGCTGTACACATTATGTAATTTAGCTTTTGTGTCAGCATATTAGAGAATATTGACAATTTGTTGAGGTTAGGATCTTTTATACTAATAATTTTTTGACTTCTTGTAAATAATATGTGGGTCGCCTAACCTAATAAATTCACAATGATATTTAAATAATATTATTTTTAGATGACTAATATTTTCATAGCTAAGTTGCTCTTTGTTTTCATTATTTTTTAAACTTTGGTTACCTCCTTAACCATTGGTTCTGTGTTCTTTAGCTATTATCGATCCTTCTTTTCAGCTATCCAAGATGAGTCTTCTCACTTTTCTGACAGGAACTACTGATTCTTAACTTTATCACTCCATTTAATTTGGGTCCATACTTTGTAAATTTCAGCAGGACTTGTTCATATGCTAAATAGATTATTCTTTACTGCATAATTCATAAGGTTATTCTTTACCTGCAGTTCTTGAAATGGTCACATTCCACTCCCTCTTCCCATAATGCATTCTTATTCTTTGGTCTCATTTCTTAAATTTCTTAACCAAATCTGTGACTGATCCATGTCTGAAAGGACAATTTGATTGTTTTTAAATCTAAACTTTCAAACTGTAGTATAATTATTTTGAAGTACCCATATTCAAATAAAAATTGTTCAAATTCCTAGGTTTGTTCAAGATCAATAAATTTAGAAAAAGCTTCAGATACTTTGAAAGGAAACATGGCTGCTTTTTTGAAGTAAGTACCTTTCTTTTCTTCTTTTTCTTAATTTTGAGCTTAGGTCTGTGAGAAGAATATCTTTTATTCCGTATCATTTTACATTTACCTTGCCTGTCTTTGTATAACCAGGTAGTAATTGGTAGTTGAGAACACTTACAGTTTAAATTTGTGTAGCCACATAAAACTTAGGATTCTTGCTGTTACCCTCTTTGTATGTTGTAGCAGTGAAATTATAACTTAGATAAGGACCAAAGAGAAATTTTAAAAACTGTTCAAATTATTGTTGTGCAGTTACTGAATAGTGGCTTTTAAACAGCTTATTAATAAAAATTGGTTATATGATTTTTTTCCCCAAACTAAAATTATACACTTCTTTGTTTTATAATATTTCTTACTGATCTAGGAATGTGTGTCTGGGTTTGGAAGACCTGCAGTATGTTTTCATGATTTCTTCACACGAGCTTTTCATCACATTACTGAAAGATGAAGAACGAAAGCTACTTGTTGATCAGATGAGGAAGAGGTCCCCTAGAATCAATCTGTGCATTAAACCTGTAACTTCATTTTATGATATCCCAGGTTAGATTTCCGAGCTCAAATTTTGGCATATTTTGTTCCTCAGGATATTTGAGGCTATCTTCTTAATTTTTTTTCTATTTACACTAGAGCTGGTAACTAATAGCAAACCTGTCTTTTGAGGTCATATATTTCTGTAAGCAGTTAAGTTTTGGGAGTCTGCTGAGTATGGTTAATGGAGATGTAGGCCTGGATACATAAAAGAGTTTAGCTGTGGAAATAGATCTGCTGCTGTGTTCTTGAAGGTATAAACCAAGAGGGAAGAGGAGGGGTTACAAGCAAAAAATGGGGCAGGCTTGCATGCATTTCAGCCTTTATATCACTGTCTGCTGGCTAAACATTCAGCTTTGGCAACATGCCATTTTTGCCTTATTTATTTGATTATTTCTTCCATTGTTTTCTCTTATTTTATAAATGTAATAAAATATAGTGCTGCTTATTAATAAATACAAGCTTCAACACTTCAATATGCAGGGGAGACAGAATTCAGTTGACTGAACTTGTAGCTACTTTGGACCTCACTAGATTTAAGCTGCTTTGACTCAGTCGTAAAGGAAAAGAGTAATATTACCACAGATAAAATGCTGGCAATGCATTATTGAAGACTGTATCTGAAAGTTGAATTGTAATTAGGAATTTTAGTGATCAATTCTTGGCTCTCTGGGAAGGCAATGCCTCCAACCTTCTTATTCTCTCCCTTCGAAAAACATTCTTAATGTTTACTACTCAGAACATTTTAGAAGTGCTTTTAACACAGGATGTTCAAAAATAAATCAGATTTTTACGTATATCCCACATAATTCTTTCCATGTAAAGTTACTGATTTTTATTGGTTTATATTTTCATTACCTTTATTTGATAAATGAAAACATAATATAAGTTGTGTTAGGCTTTTTATATGAGAGTAAAGTTAAAATATAGTTTGCATTAAGTTGGATAAGTCAGTTTTCAAGATGAGAGAGACTTTTAACTTCTAATATTTATAAACATGCACAGTTTCTGTCAGTAAATTACCATTCTCATGTTTTTACGATTATGAATGAGTAACGAATGAATAACGTATCAAATAGTTATTAAATGAAAATCTCTTCTTCCTTTCTTAGCCTCAGCAAGTGTCAACATTGGCCAGTTGGAACATCAGCTGATACTGTCAGTGGATCCATGGAGGATTCGACAGATTTTAATTGAATTACATGGTATGACTTCAGAGCGTGAATTCTGGACAGTGTCTAATAAGGTAAGAAACTTCTGTTGAGAACAGATAAGAAAATTACCCTTGTTTTCTGATGTAATGTAATAGAAGAGCTGTTCCTTGAGCTTTTTGGGAATAAGAAGCCCTTTTATTTGTTAATAATTCATCAGTAACGTGAAAGACCTTCACACGACATTGTATTTTGAACATCTGTTGACAGAGAAAATGTGAAATAGGTTAAAAAAGATATTAAATCAATAACAACTAAAAATGAGTTAAAAAAATAAAAATGAGTTTATATTTCATTTGTTATGGCATCTACATGCATTTTCAGTATAGCTGTAAATATGTGTATTAGGTATGATATTTGTGCAGTCTGTAGCTAACACTTGCCCTACAGAGTATTTTTGGTTTAGTTTTTTCATGTCCTCTCTAAGTCTGAAGCCTGCAGGTTAGAATCACCTCATTAAAACTTCTTTATAGAACATTTTTAGCTTTAGATATTTTTAAAAATTCCCCCCTCACCCCCCAAAAAATGCCAAGATAATGTTTCTGAAGTTGTCTAAGTTTTCCTGCATGGAAACTGCAAATGAAATAGCTTTTTAAACATTCAGTGGAATGTAACTAGAGATACAAGGGAACTAGCTCACAGATGCAGATGAAGTATAATACTACGGGGAGTTTGCCTTTAGCGCGTGCATCTTATTTGTTAGGTGTGGTCGTAGTGCACCCATGCTGCTGTGTCCCAGCTCTTTGCAACCCCATGGGCTACAGCCCGCCAGGCTCTTATGTCCATGGGATTTTCCAGGCAAGAATATTGGAGTGGGTTGCCATTTCCTTCTCCAGGGGATCTTCCTGACCCAGGGATTGAACCCAGGTCTCCACCATTGCAGGAGGATTCTTTACTTGCTGAGCCACTAGGGAAGCCCCTATAATAATATGAATGTGTTTCTAATATAGCTAGCTGCACACTCCCTCACTACTGAATGTGATAAAAAGCAGCTAGAAATTGATGTATATTCTGTGGGATTTGAACTTACAAGTGACGTGAAATGAAAAATTGGTCTCAATCTTAGCTGGGCTTCTGTAGCATTGAAATCATTATTTGTGTTCATTTGTATGGATAAGGAAGTGTACAGCATAAAAGTTATGAGCCAGAGTTCTGGTACTAAGTACCCGAGTGTGAATCCCAGTGCTATACTTAATTAGCTGTATAGTCTTCAGCAAGTTATTTAACTTCTGTGTGCCTCCATTTTCTCATCTGTGAAATGGAGATATAATACCTATTTAATAATAACTTGTGAGTTATTGTGAGGATTGTATGGATTAATAGATATTAAACTCCTAGATTTTTTTCTTTATTTCTGTAGGCTATCCTTCAGAAAGTTCCAATCCATTTAACTATTTATTACTAGGTTATTATAGTGAATATGTTCATCTTGATTAGCAGTTCGTTGCGGCTATCATTGTCCTTTCTCTTTAAAAATGACCTTTGAATACTTTTATTAAATGGAGTTGACTGTTACTGAAGGATTGTTATCTAGATTTGGCTTTGTGTGTGTGTGTTTATGTATTTTTATTTCTTCTAGTGGGAATTACCTCTTGTCTATAGTAGTGTCATCCTGGGAATTAAAGACAATTTAACAAGAGATTTGGTTTACATTCTAATGGCCAAAGGTCTACACTGCAGTACTGTTAAGGTGAGTAAATGTATACATTGACCTCTGGTTAAGAATATGCTTTATTAATTTAGGATGAAACCAGGAATCAGGATCAGTTTTATTTTTCTGATCTTAAAATTGTCATTGTAGGTGTGAAAGGATATCTGAAAAGGCATTTTGGTTTATTCTTTTCCCTTTATCCTCATAACTGTACAAAAATGGTCTTGGACATATGGCTTCTTCTCTATTTCTTTTAAAAAATTAGACAACATGAATAGTTCTTATTTGTATTTAGTATTACGTTAGTGGAGAAGGCAATGGCACCCCAATCCAGTACTCTTGCCTGGAAAATACCATAGACAGAGGAGCCTGGTAGGCTGCAGTCCATGGGGTCGCTAAGAGTCGGACACAACTGAGCGACTTCACTTTCACTTTTCAGTTTCATGCATTGGAGAAGGAAATGGCACCCCACTCCAGTGTTCTTGCCTGGAGAATCCCAGGGACAGGGGAGCCTGGTGGGCTGCCGTCTCTGGGGTTGCACAGAGTCGGACACAACTGAAGTGAAGCTGAAGCAGCTGTAGCAGCAGTAGCATTACGTTAGTAAAAGATTGTATTTCAAGCTAAAAACAAAGATCCTTAATATCACTTCTGTAGATTTTACATAAGGAATTTGTAATCTATTGGGAAGTAGTCTGGGCTGGAAATACAGATTTGGGAATCATCATAGATCACGCTAGGAGGATACACTAGGATGTCTAGCATTGCGTCCAAGAAACAGTGGCATGGAAGAGTATAGTATGCGAACCAGACTCGTGGAGTCATGATAGCTAAGGGGATAGAGGATGTCAGGTAGAGGGAATGGACAGTACTAGGCTGTAGCCCCGAAGTCCAGTTAGGTAACTGGAAGGTACTCAGTAGAGTGTGCCATTAGAAGTTCTTTATTTAGTAAGAGCCATTTCTTCTTCATGACATGAGGGATAGAAGCCAGATTATAAGAGCATGTGGAAAGAGAGAGAATAAGCGATGGCTGTGTTTTGGAAAAATTAGAAGGAGATGTGTAGGAAAGGGCTTAGATCATATCCTATTTATTTATTAGTCAGTTATATAGGCTAATAGGGTTGTGTGCAGAATTTTAGAATGTGGAACCTTGTGGAAGGGGGTAAGGTCTAATTCTGACTGTCTTAGGTGAAGGGTATTTAATCATGGTATTTTATACCTGTATAATATATGTTTATTGTATGTAACATTTATATAAACCTTTTAGTTTTGTTATAGTTTATGTAAAACTTCTCTAGTAATACAGCATGCATATTATACTGATTGTTTATTGAATGTTTTTTAAAAATTACAGGGAATTCCCTGGAGGTCCAGTGGTTTGGACTTATGTTTCCATTGTAGGAGGCATGCGTTTGATGCCGTGTCAGGAAGATCCCCTGGAGAAGGAAATGGCAACCCACTCCAGAATTCTTGACTGGCAAATCCCATGGACAGAGGAGCCTGGTGGGCTACAGTCCACAGGGTCGCAAGAGTTGGATATGACTTAGTAACTAAACCATCATATATATCTGCACCACCACCACGGAGAACTAAGATCCCACATGCCACGTGGTGAAGCCAAAAAATATATGTATATAAAAGTATTAAATATTTATTGGAATAAGTAATGCAGAGATGATAAGTAAAAAGGTGATAATCTAGCCTCACTGCTCGAGATAACCAGTGTTCACTGTTTAAATTAATTCTTCGCTTTGTTCTGTACTTATAAAGACATTTTTCTCACTTCAGAGGAAAGGTGATTCAGACCATTCTGCTATTCTTTTTATAGGACTTTTCCCATGCTAAACAGCTGTTTGCTGCTTGTTTGGAGTTGGTGACAGAATTCTCACCAAAACTTCGTCAGGTCATGCTGAATGAGATGCTGCTTTTGGATATTTATACGCATGAAGCTGGAACAGGGCAGTCAGGAGAGAGACCTCCTTCTGATCTTATTAGTAGGGTGCGAGGATATCTGGAAATGAGGCTTCCTGGTAAGACACTTTCACAAAGCCAAATTTCAGGACTTTAGTACTCAAGTAACTGTGGGGAAGATTCTAAAAGAATATTTACAGGACTTTTTAACCATCAGTGAAAAAATTAATTTTCTTTTAGAACAATTCAGACGTGGAGTTCACTCGAGAACATTGGGGGAGGTGTAGAAAACTGTTCTAGGGGTGCTATATATTAGTACCGAAAATATATTTGTTACAGTTCTGCTGATGAGATGTTTGAAATCAGGGGGTCTGCAGGGCCATGCTTCCTTTGAAGGCTGTTGCTCCTCTGTAGTCTCAAGTGGCTCCCAGCAGCCTTTGGCATTCCTGGGCTTGCGGCTGCATCATTCGTCTTTGTCTCTTTCACGTGGCCTTCTCGTGTGTGTGTGTGTGTGTGTGTGTGTGTATGTGGCATTTTGTGGCCTTCTCGTGTATATGTCCGTCCGTGTCCTCATCCCTGTCCCCACCTGTCTTCTCGTAATGGCACCAGTCACTGGATTTAGGGTCTGCCCCGATACAATGTGACTTGTACATTTTAACTAACACATCTTCAAAGACCTAGTTTCTGAGTACGATCACCATCTGAGGTTTCATATGGACATAAATTCTGAGGGGACACCTTTCAGCGCACTATAGAAATTATATTGCAGTTTTAAGATATTCTGTTAGAAGAATCAAAATGTCCTTGAAGCTGCATGTTGAAGGTTTATTTCCTCATTGCTGCCATAGACAGCCCTCAAAATGATTGCCAGTGGGTCAGAAACTCACTTGTGCTCACTTTGGGAACAGGTTTGGCCGGTCCAAAAATGTCTTAGGAAAAGGGGCTTAAATAAGAATTATCATCTGTGTTACATATAATCTTGCTTAGTTAAGTAAAATTAAGTTTCTTAATTTTGCATGTTTTAATAATAATTAGAGCATTTCACAGAGAAGGCAGTGGCACCCTACTCCAGTACTCTTGCCTGGAAAATCCCATGGATGGAGGAGCCTGGAAGGCTGCAGTCCATGGGGTCGCTGAGGGTTGGACACAACTGAGCGACTTCACTTTCACTTTTTACTTTCATGCATTGGAGAAGGAAATGGCAACCCACTCCAGTGTTATTGCCTGGAGAATCCCAGGGACGGGGGAGCCTGGTGGGCTGCTGTCTATGGGGTCGCACTGAGTCGGACACAACTGAAGTGACTTAGCTTAGCAGAGCATTTCAATCATACTGTACACATTTAATACTATACACAGTAAAATTTATGTTGTAGAAGTATCAAGGAAGGTGCTAATAATGTGTCCAAACCAATGGCTGCTGGTTTTCTGGAGCCTTTTGAATTAATTGTTAGTAACATTGTGTTTTCTTAAAGACATTACGACTTTTAGCACTCTAGAGATAGAATTCCTTTGAGTTTTAATATGTCAGTGCCCTTCAGTATCTTAATAAGAATTGATTTAATTAATATATACTGTCAACAGAGTGTTTTCTTTTTAAAGGTTGAAGATTGGTTTTGTCATATGTAATTTCTTTGAAATGAAAAGCAAAAACAGTTTTTAAAATCCTAACATCTATTGAGTGCTGCTAACTATATGTCTGACATTGTTCTAAGAACTTAGTACATAACTGATTTAGTCCTCACGGCATCTCTATGACGTAGCTGCTTCTTTAATTATCCCTGTTTTGTAAATCAAGAAACGAAGGTTAAAGAGTTTGGCCATGAAGTAAGAGACAAAACTGTGTTTTGAACTCATCAGTCCAACTTCACCCTATGCTTTTACTCTTGGAATCATTGGCAGTGCCTTCATATAATTACAGTCTCTTGGTACTACCTTGTTGTCATTTGAATAGTTTGGGGTCACATACTTTTCCTTCCCTTCATCCTTCCTTCCTTCCCTCCCTTGATTTATTGAATGTTCATCTGTTTTTCCCATACTTTGTGTTGTAAACAGTCTTGGAAATGAGAAGGGAAAGGGTGTACTGTTAGGAAGAATTGATCCCCACTCTAGATGCTAATTCTTCTATAAGAACGATTGTGGACCCTCTAATGAGAAGTGCCCAGTGAAGACAGGAAGCCTTGGAGCCAGATGCTGTCTGGCTTTCCTTTGGCAAAGTGTGTAGTGCGTAATGCACAGTGGGACGTTGTGCACGGGATATTAAATTTACTTGTGTCTTCATTCCTTCTTTAAGAAGATAATGCAAAAAAAAAAAAAAAAGATAATGCAAAGAGTGTATTCTTATTTAATTTTTCTGTGTTCCTATGCCTCTTTTTTGTCGTTTCCAGTTGCTTTTTTGGAATAAAGTGAGGTATTAAACTAATAGCCACAGGTACAGACTTTTTAGAAAGACTGAAAAATCTAGCTCTCCCCATTTTAAGTGTCAACGTTGTTATTTAGTATTCAGTGGGTTTCTTTTCCTCTTTCTTGAAATACATTAAAACCTGACTATTATATACTTTGAGCTATGAAAATTCAGTTGTATTTAATATTATATATTTCAAAGGAAATAATTGTCAAACAATTCTGACTGACTTTTTTCCTCATATATTTATTTAAAATTGTTGCTGGTATAATATTTTTTGAATGAGTAAATGATTTGTGTCATGAATATTTATCATGCTTTACTCAGAAAAACTATTAAAAATGAAAAATATTAGTTTAGACTTACTGCAGGTTTTACACATAGTTTACCTGTTTCTGCACTCTAAATATGCTAGCAGGTTATACTGTACCATCATATATTTGTTTTGTTTGTATGGTTATTCTCCACACATTTAAATTATAAATTTGTAGAGGCTAGATACCAACACCTACACTTCTACAGTAGAGTATTAGGCATCTTAAGGTGTTAGTGGAGAATTTTGTTGATTAGTTGACAGTGGAAACTGTGGCAGTCTATTATTGGAAAATATTAGACTTTCTAGAAGAAAAGTATAAAATGTTAGTGTTTTTCTATTTTTTTCATCTGTAACTGTTGTTTTTCATTTACTCAACTGGAATCTGAGCACCTATTTGCTTTTTTCTTTTAATGTTATGGTAGTAATTTTAACTACTTTCTTCTTTGCTTTTTAGATATTCCTTTTCGCCAAGTTATTTCTGAGGAGTGTGTGGCTTTTATGTTAAACTGGAGGGAAAATGAATACCTTACTCTGCAAGTTCCTGCGTTTCTACTCCAGAGTAATCCGTTTGTGAAGGTAATTCATGTTTAATCTAAATAAAAGAATTATTAGGGTGGGATTATTGGACCAATTTCCTTAGATTTGTACTCCTTAGGGAACTTATCTAGTTTCTAAGTTTGAATATAAGTGTGGACAAATATATTGGTTTGCAGGTAAGAATATAGTTTTTGATAATTAAGGCACTTGAGTTTGCCCTCTCTTAATATTTTTTTGCTAGTAACATATAGTTATGAAAATGTAAGCAAAAATTATTTTGTTAACAGACAACATTTTGGTATAATCCTAAACTAGTGAGGAGTTAATTAGTTTTTCTTGATTGATGTAGTCAGACCCTGCCTTTAGCTCTGGAGTACCTGGGGTAGAACTGAGGGAGCCGCCAGGGATGAACTGTGCCCATTTCCACGTGAGCACCTTCAGTGCAGTTCAGTCGCTCAGTCGTGTCCGGCTCTTTGCGACCCCATGAATCGCAGCACACCAGGCCTCCCTGTCCATCACCAACTCCCGGAGTTCACTCAAACCTCATGTCCGTCGAGTCGGTGATGCCATCCAACCATCTCATCCTCTGTCGTCCCCTTCTCCTCCTGCCCCCAATCCCTCCCAGCATCAGGGTCTTTTCCAACGAGTCAACTCTTCGCATGAGGTGGCCAAAGTACTGGATGCTTTAGCATCACTCCTTCCAATGAACACCCAGGACTGATCTCCTTTAGGATGGACTGGTTGGATCTCCTTGCAGTCCAAGAGACTTCAAGAGTCTTCTCCAACACCACAGTTCAGAAGCATCAATTCTTCGGCTCTCAGCTTTCTTCACAGTTCAACTCTTACATCCATACATGACCACTGGAAAAACCATAGCCTTGACTAGACGGACCTTTGTTGGCAAAGTAACGTCTCTGTTTTTGGATATGCTATCTAGGTTGGTCATAACTTTCCTTCCAAGGAGTAAGCGTCTTTTAATTTCATGGCTGCAATCACCGTCTGCAGTGATTTTGGAGCCCCCAAAAATAAAGTCTGACACTGTTTCCACTGATTCCCCATCTATTTCCCATGATGTGATGGGACCATATGCCATGATCTTCGTTTTCTGAATGTTGAGCTTTAAGCCAACTTTTTCACTCTCCTCTTTCACTTTCATCAAGAGGCTTTTTAGTTCCTCTTCACTTTCTGCCATAAGGTTGGTGTCATCTGGATATCTGAGGTTATTGATATTTCTCCCGGCAATCTTGATTCCAGCTTGTGCTTCTTCCAGCCCAGCGTTTCTCATGATGTACTCTGCATAGAAGTTAAATAAGCAGGGTGACAATATACAGCCTTAACGTACTCCTTACCCTTCCTCAAAGCCTGTTAAACTCTCTTAAGTTGATGCCTGATTCTTATTAGTGTGCTTGCAAGGTCACTTTAGTTGTATCTGACTCTTTGTGACCCTATGGACTGTAGCCTGCCAGGCTCCTCTGTCCATGGGGATCCTCCAGGCAAGAATACTGGAGTGGGTTGCCTTGCCCTCCTCCAAGGGATCTTCCCGATCCAGGGATAGAACCCGAGTCTCTTATGTCTCCTGCATTGGCAGGTGGATTCTTTACCACTGGAAGCCCCCTTATTAGTGCGCATGTTTGGTATTAGTAATTATTTCCATGTGAAAGAATTCATTCAGTGAATTGATGGTATGTTGTTTATTTATTTTTTTTCTTAATTGCATCTCTCCTGTACCACTGAAAATACTTCTCTGTGCAGAGAACTTGAAAAATACGAAAAAAAAAAAATACGGAGATGTTTTCCCTAAGAAAACAAATCTTTCATTTGTTAATACTGTGTTTGCCCTGAAGAAGCAGTGAGCTTTTCTCCCTTTCTGGTCTTAGAGTTTAAAAAGAAGTTTCACGATTTAAGACTTTATGTATGCATTTCATCCCAAGTTTCTTTATTCTTTTGTAAAAATGCTTATTTATTTATCTTTGTTGCTGCCCTTGGGATTTCTCTGGTTATGACGATTGGGGGCTTCTCATCGTGGTGGCTTCTCTTGCTGCAGAGCACAGGTTCTAGGGCGCACGGCTTCCGTAATTGCAGCTTGTGGGCTTAGGTGCCCTGCGGCACGTGGGATCTTCCCTGACCGGGGATCGTACCTGTATCCCCTACATTGCAAGGCAGATTCTTAACTTCTGGACCACCAGGGACGCCCTTATTCTTTTCTTAATGCTTGTATTACCTTTTGTTGTTCTTATCTGCCCTCATCTCATCTTTGGTACATAGTCCCTTAAATTGATGGCTGTCTGGGAACCTTGCAAGATTTTTACATTTGTCTTCGGTTATTTGTTTCTTCCTTCTTATTTCATGTATGTCTTTTGAAAAACAGTTCATTTTATTTCAGCTCTTTGGAGGGTTACTGATTTTTTTGGTTTTCCCTCCTTTTTTGTTTTCTTTCTGATTGTTCATAAAAATATATTGTTGTCCGTGAATTATCCTTCTCTTTGTAATTTCAGACTTTGGATTATACCTGTGTTTTCAGTCAGTTTTGTGAGATGGGAGTTCCTCATATTTAGGGAATTTTTCTGATTATGCCCAGCAGTCCCTTAGGCTTTAGTAAGCCCTCATGTGAGACCATTTTGTTTCATGATGGTCATGTCCACTGAGAATGGTGGCTTGGTATTAAGATGGTGCTGTAGCTTCTCTTTTTATTCATCTTAGCAGTGAATTCGGTGGAGCCGTGCACCAGAGAGGTTGGCTGCGTGTTTGAGGGCCCGCAGTGCAGAAGGCTGTGCTGTCGGTTACCTAACCCTGGGCTCGGTTAGCCCCTGCTTCCTGCACTTCCCCCCATCTGTCTGCAGAGGAGGAAGGGTAAGGGGTGACCTTGCTGCAGGGCCACTCAGGCGTCCCATTGTCTCATCTGGGTTAGGGTTTTGCGTGCCTTCTTCCTTAGCTGGCCCCTTGTTCCCTTGTTAGCATAGAGGAGAAAGTAGAGAAAGAAGTCTAGAGTGTGGGATGTGTATTAAAAATTATACAGTGTAGAGCACCTTTCAGACTTTGAATTTCATGTGGAATATTAATACACATGCATAGGGAAGAGTCTGGAAGGCTATTAATAGTCATTATCCCTGGGTAATGAAACAGTAAGTGGTTTAAATCGATTTTATTTTCCATTCTGTTATGTATTTTATTTCTTTAAATACCTGCTTATCACAAAAAGGAAAGAAGCTCTTAAGCATGTGACTAAAGACCTTTCGAAATAGTAAAAACTGTCCAGCCTCCCTCGCAGATCAGGGTGGGGGAAGTGTAGTCTAGGAAAATGGACAGCGTTGATGGGCACTTGGATTATCGGAGGCTGGCTGGTGGGAGGAGGAGGAGAGGTTGGTGCTCACTTAGGTCGCAGTGGTGCAGGACAAAGGCCTGGCTTGGGCCAAGCCCGCCAGCCTCTTCAGGTGCGGGAGCCTCTCCTTCCTGGCCTGCCCTCCAGCCTGTCCGCGGTGCCAGCGCGCTCCCAGCCCGTCCTCACAGCGCTTTCTCACGCTCCTGCACTTCTGCCGGGGTGTGTGCTGTGTGTGTTCGTTCTGGATCCTTCTCCACCTCAGGTCCTGAAGGCTGCCTTTGTTCAGACCGGTCCCTTTCAGTAATCTGTGCTTCCTTAATTCTGCCTCCTCACATCAGCAGTAGTTACATCCCCAGTGGCTCCCATTTTCCTTAGAGAAAAGTTGCTCTAAATCTTGTTCCTCTGTTCTGCCAACTTCAGTGTCTATATTTTTTCCTCATTTTTTTCATTAAAAAAATGTGTGGGTGTGAGTGAAATTTAACCACTATTTTAATCTCATCTCTGGGCTTTTATAGTTAACACTGTCATGTATATATTCCATTACAGGCTTTTTTTTTTTTTTCAAGTGGGATCATAGTAAGTGTATTTAGCAACTTTTTCCCCCCACTTAATAGCATGTCTCTTTGCCTTGTTTCACTTTTATCCTCATTAGACTATGCTGTTTTTGTTCTCCTTAGACTGGTTGTTTAGAAACAAGGTTTGTAATGTGGTGGAACCAGAGGATCCTCTTCCCAGATCTGATTCAGATCTGTCAGTGTACAGCGAGCTCTGAATCCCCCAGTGGTCAGATAGAGGCCAGCATCAAATACTGTGCTTCCTCTGTGCAGCCAGCTTCGATCTTTGTTCAGATGTTCTCAGGAATAGAAATGGCATGTATGACATTACAGATTATCTTCTGTGTGTTTTCTGTTTTTCATGTTATAGCTTGGACAGCTTTTAGCAGCTACATGCAAAGAACTTCCAGGCCCTAAAGAAAGTAGACGGACTGCTAAAGACCTTTGGGAAGTTGTGGTTCAGATCTGTAGTGTGTCCAGTCAACACAAACGAGGAAATGATGGCAGAGTTAGTTTAATAAAGCAGAGGGAATCTACATTAGGTATAATGTATCGGTATGTTTCTATCAGTTTATTTTTTAAGTTATTTATACTATTTTGTACTGTTCTAAGAACGTCTGTCATTATCCTTGTGTATCATAAAAATGGACAATGTAAGAATTCTCTGGTGCTGATCTGGGATGGACTTGTCTAATAGCACCAACTTAGGAAATACCTGTGTATTTCCTATCAACAGTGTCTGGTTGGATAGTACTGAAGATGTCACATGTAATTAAAACAGGAAAGACATTTTATTAGGTTAGTATAACAATAGAATATTATACTCTTTTATACATATAGAACTGAAAAGTTAGGACTAGAACTTCACCTAGAATTTACTTTCTTGTTTTTATTTTGAATTTCTGGTATTAAATGTATATACAAAAATTTGTGTCTTTGTAGGAGTGAACTGCTTTCTTTCCTCAAAAGATTAAGGGTAAGTTTCGTAAAAGTGGGTCTAACTACTATTGCTGATTTCTGAGGATATGATAAAAAAAATTATTGAGTGTTAAAATGCTGATTATTTAAGTAATCTGTTAATGTGCTTTTTATCTTTGGTGATCATTTTTTTTGAGGATGGGATAGTCTGAATGGAGAAGTTTATTTTGCACTTACCATACTCTGTTTTAGTGAGTACAGTAGGTGTTTTTAAATTATAAAGAAGTCTTCATAATAGGGCTAGGTATCTGAATCCTAACTTTAATTCTTTTGATAGGATTAATATCGTATTTGTTTATTGGACATAGATTCTACTCTTTAAATTCTATTCTGTAAACAGCTATGCCACACAGCTTGTGGGATCTTAGTTCTCCCACCAGGGATCAAACCCGTGTTCCCTGCAGTGGAAGCATGGAGTCTTAACCACTGAACACCAGGAAAGTCCCTGAATATTAGTTTGAGGAATAAAAAGGCAGTTGTTTTTAGAGGTAGCTGGAAGTACTAGTGGGAAGGAGTTCTTTTAATTCAATTTCAAAAGACGTGGGAGGACAGACACCTAAATTTGGTCATTTTTGTGTTAATTGTGTGTTGTGATTTCTTTCATGAGATTAAAAATAATGTTAATCTCTAGTGTACTCCTAACTAAAGCAGGTGATAACTTTCAAAGGGGTAAGAATCTTTTGAAGGAAAGTACTTGGTATCCTTGAGGCTGATAGAGAAATATTAAGATATATATAATATTTAAGGATTCTTTGTTTTCTTTCTCATAGGAACCATTGGTTTTGACTATTATTTTGTCACTCTTTGTGAAACTTCACAACGTCCGGGTCAGTATTTCATAATTTCATCTAAAAAATTTTTGAAAGAAAGTTCTTTTTAAATCACACTCTTTTTTTTCTTTTTTTTAAAATAAGGAGGACATTGTGAATGATATTACAGCTGAACATATTTCTATCTGGCCATCCTCCATCCCCAAGTAAGAAGTATTATAGCTTACATTTTATTAAATTGTTTTATATATATATATATATATATAAACTATCCTGACTGATATAGATAAACCTGAATAATTTGATTAAAAGACTGCAATTTGTTGCGACTCTGTAGCCAACTTCATATTTCTCTATTACAGTAATGATCTTCCTAGAAATTATGCATCAGGCATAACTAAGAGCTGAAGTGTACTAGCCTTAGATTGAATCAGTGGCACCCACTCCAGTACTCTTGCCTGGAAAATCCCATGGACGGAGGAGCCTGGTGGGCTGCAGTCCATGGGGTCACTTAAGAGTCGGACACAACTGAGCGACTTCACTTTCACGCATTGGAGAAGGAAATGGCAACCCACTCCAGTGTTCTTGCCTGGAGAATCCCATGGACGGGGGAGCCTGGTGGGCTGCCGTCTATGTGGTCGCACAGAGTTAGGCGCTGAAGCGACGCAGCAGACAGTCTCAGTAATCCTGATTTCTTGTCAGTGGTGGAATTAGAAAATGGAGGCTAATAAAAGTATGACGTTCTACCTGGCTTTTCTAATACTGATTGTCAGAGGTCCCCAATTCTTTTTCGTTACCTTAAGAAATTCTTTAATTACTTTAAGAACTCTTCTCTCTTCCTTTTATCACCTGGGAACCACAGTAAGAGGCGGACAACTAAGGGGAGAAGACAGTGTTCTTCCTTTTGTGGAAGAAGAAACCGTTTACATTTTTCTCTTCCCACAGATGCCAGCTTCTTACTTAGGAGAGTCCATTTGTTTCCTCACATAAATGACTCTTCTTTTCTCCCCTAGCCCCTAGTCATCTTCTTTGTGCCTGAAGGGTAGGCACAGAAATCTAGGCATATTTTATTGCTCTTAATAAAGGCATCTCTGAAGAAGAAAAGATTGTAGTAAGTAGGTAAACAGTCTCAGAGATGGGAAGCTCTCTCGGACAGGGATTTTGGAGGACCCCAAGTGGTGAGTGACCCTTGCCTCCACTTACAAGGCTTGGTTCCCAAAGCAGCACCGTGCTTCCTGAAGCGAATAACTGCAGATATTTTTATGTAAAATTTGTAAAATAGCAGTCCATTAATCAGGTAGAGATCATTCTGCTTTTTTTTTTTGACTCTGCTGAGTCTTCATTGTGGTGCATAGGCTTTCTCCAGTGGTGAGGGGGCTCTGGTTGCAGAGTGTGTGCTCCAGAGCCCTGGGCTCACCAATTGTGGCCTGGAGGCTTAGTTATGCTGTGGTATGTGGGATCTTAGTTCCCCAACCAGGGATCGAACCCGTGTCCCCTGCTTTGGGGCGCTGGGGAAATCCCCGTTTGCCTTTGGTTATAATAAGTCTTAGGTGTTACTTCTTCAGCCTAAGTTTAGATTATAAAGTACTGATTGATTTTTTTCAGTGTGTGTTGATAAATGAGGCAGTGGTTTGTCATAGAGGTTCCGAGCCAGACTCAGAGAGCTTGAGGCCCAGCCTGTCCACTTACCAGGTCTCCTGCAACCCAGATCTCCTGCATTGCAGGCAGATTCTTTACCATCTGAGCCACCAAGGAAGCCCTTAACTTATTTAAATAATCATAAATAAATTAGTTGTAGGCTTCCCTGGTGGCTCAGCAGTAAGGAATGTACCTGCAATGCAGGAGCTGCAGGAGACACAGGTTCGACTCCTGGGTTGGGAAGATCCTCTGGAGGAGGGCATGGCAATCCACTCCAGTAATCTTGCCTGGAGAATCCCATGGACTGAGGAGCTTGGCAGGCTCAGTCTGTATGGTCACAAAGAGTCGGACATGACTGAAGTGACTTAGCACAGGGAGTTCCCTGGTGATCCAGTGGTTAAGAATCTGCCAGCCAGTGCACGGGGACAAGGTTCAGGAAGGTTCCTTGGTCCCGGAAGATCCCGCATGCCAAGGGCAACTAAGCCGGTGTGCCAAAACTACTGAGCCTGCGAGCTGCAACTGCTGAAAGCCTGTGTGCTCTGGGGCCTGCAAGAGCAGCAAGAGAAGCCAGCACAAGGAGAAGCCCACGCACCTTGACTCCAGAGCAGTTCCTGCTCACTGCAGCTAAATAAAGCCACTTGCAAAAATGAAGACCTAGAGCAGCCAGAAACAGATCAGTTGTAAGCAGACAGTTGGGTGTTTGCTAGTAGCACCATGGTACTTTCCCACTGCACTGGGAACAGTGGTGAAGTGTGGTAAAATTTAGCTCCTCAGGGCAACAGAGATTGTCCTTGTCCAAGTTCATCTCGTAAACGATAGAGCCGGGACTTGAACTGTGGTATGCTTCTGAATCAAAACCTATTTTCCCTACCGTTGGGTCTCACTGCTTCCGGGAGGTAGGAGCTGTGGTTGTGTTTCCTGGGTGCTGGCCTGGCTTTTCTCCTCACACTTCTGTCGTCTTATTCTGTGTCTCAGAATTTCCAGGTTTAACCAGGCTCAGAGCAGCTGGCCCCATTCCCCTCTCGTTTTTTGGATTCTTCATTGCTTCCAAATGCATTGCCGAGATGACACTTGCCATATCTTGCCCCTAACCCAGTGAAACATCTAATCCAGAGGCGTAAGAAGCCACAGGATGGATTTAAGGCCACATATAGCAGTATTGTTGTTTGAACCCTTGGTTTTTGTAGCTTTCTCTAGATAATAGAACTTAAAAATCATTTGGAAAATTTTTCTCAGTGTATCTCTTTAAAATTTTGTTGCCTGTAAGTTATGCATAAACAGTGGAGATAGGGTCATATCCTACCACCTTTTTGTGCTTTACGTTGTAAAATGTTTAAAGATACTCTTAGAGTGGCCTGGTTTACCTTCTTTGGCATTTTGGGGAAAGGAAACAAAAATCAGATTGTTTTCAGCCCCATATAAAAAGTTAGCTGATCACACGTCCTCCGATTTAGTTGTTTTGATAGTTTTAAAATATTTACTGCTAGTAATATTTAGCATTGTATTTATGTTCACTTAAATTTTGACTCTTTTGTTTGTTTGTTTTAATAAATGTGTGTATAGATTTGTGAAGTTGACTCCTAAGTTATGTGTATTGTTTTTCCTGTAGCCTCCAGTCAGTGGATTTTGAAGCTGTAGCAATCACAGTGAAAGAGCTAGTTCGGTATGCCCTCAGTATAAACCCAAACAACCACTCCTGGTTAATTATTCAGGCGGACATTTATTTTGGTAAGTGACATGTATCACTGCTTTGTGTTTGTAGCTCTTCTAGAAGTGAAAATAAATATGTTACACTTACTATTACAGTACTTTATTAAACTTGAGTCTTGTTTTTGACATTCTCTAAATCTTCTTCCAAGATGAAATTGAGAGTAATTGTTACTGTTATATGTATGCATTTTTCTGAATCTTTGATTCAGATGTTTTTAATTTTATGTTGACCACCTTTTTTCTGTTTTTTTTTTTTTTTTCCTCCATAGTAAGTGATCATCTGAAAAGTTGGTAAAACATTCTTAGGAGGTTAAAATTTAGTTTGCACAGTTGCTATTTTAAAGGTTCTAAAATGTGTCCAGGCACTCGATAATTATTTGTGTTCATGGGAAGAGATTTGTTGCCACCCAGTTTTAGCAGTAATTAACTCAGGGCCAGTCTTATTTCATCTGTACCCTCACCTGCATCATCCTTGCTTTCTTCTGGATTATTTTTGAAACAAACAACGCCAATTAACAAATATGTCTTTGTTTTTGGCTGTGCTGGGCCTCGTTGCCGTTTGAGGGCTTTTCTGTTTGCAAAGAGCAGAGGCTGCTCTCCAGTTGCAGTGCGCGGGCTTCTTTTGTAACAGCACAGGCTCCAGAGCCTGGGGGCTTCAGTGGTTGCTGCACGTGGGCTCAGTCGCTGTGACCCGCAGGTTCCAGAGCTCAGGCTCAGTGGGTGTGTGGTGCCTGGGCGTAGTCGCTCCCAGGCATGTGGGATCTTCGTGGATCCAGGATGGAGCTGGTGTCCCCTGCATTATTGCAAGGCGCAATCTTAACTACTGGACCACCAGGGAAGCCCAATAATTGCCAACTTTAATGCTTATGGTTACCGTAGCCCTGCAAAGAATTTATTTTCAGGATCTTAATATCTTTATTCAGAGTAAATTTTCTGATTCTAAACTGTCTCAGAAAAATAAGATCTGTTTCTAGTATAAGCATTTGGGAAATATATGCCTCCAAGTACTAAGTTCTGCACTAGTAAGTTTGACAAGAAATCTGAGGTAAAATTTTGGCTAATCGAAAACAATCTATATATAGGGCTTCTTTAAAGTGGTTGAAATAATAAAGCCAATTTTTCTCATTCTTGCCCTGGCTAAGCGTCACCCCTAGGTCTGTGGTTTGAATCTGCTTTGTCGCACATGAAGTAATAATACCTGACCCTTCACAAAAGAGGCCCTGTCTTTTTAGCTGCATATTTAATGACAGATAATCTTTATCTCTGTTTTCTGCTTCAAGCAACAAATCAGTATTCAGCGGCTCTTCACTATTACCTTCAGGCGGGAGCTGTGTGCTCTGATTTCTTTAACAAGGCTGTGCCTCCAGATGTTTATACAGACCAGGTAAAAGTTGTTGTGTGCTTGCTTTCTTCTGAAGTGTCTGAAAACATTATTTTTCCTGGGCCTCATTTTGCCTGAGTTTCTTCTTTTCCATAAATGTGGTGGTAACTCCCAAATGGATTGATTGCTCCAGGTCAGACCGCCTTCATGGTTCCCGTGCCCAAAGCCATTGCTGATTTGATTTCCCAAACACCTCAAACTCAACCTCTCCAGGGCTGGTTCGGCATCTTACTCTACCAGTCTGTCCTGATGACCTTCCCACACCAGAACAAAAACATAAACCCCCACTGAAATTTTAGTCAGCTTTGTTTTGCCCTTTGAGTTGACCAAGCATAAACCCTGAGTGTCATCCTTTTTTCTTTTCTAATCCTTCCACCAATATCCACTCAACCTTTAATGTTGATTCTGTCTCTTCAATCTCAAATTTTACTCATTTTCTCCCAATATGCTCTACTGCTTAGGCTGCCAATATCATAATATAATAAATGGCATTTTTTTAATACTTACAATAATGACTTAAATAGGATATAAAATCTTTTAATAATTAGGTTTTTAAAATTAGAAGTTCTGTTTTTTAGAGCAGTTTTAGATTCACAACAAAATTGAGTGAAAAATAATAGAGTTCTTCTATTCTTCCTATCCCTGCACATGTACAACCTACCTGGTGATTGACATCCCACATCAGAGTGGAACATTTGTTACAATTCTTATCAATTAGTTTTTTAAAATAATGAGAATTTTGTTTTTATAGGTAATAAAACGAATGATAAAGTGCTGTTCTTTGCTGAATTGCCACACACAGGTTAGTTTATAAAATTATGATGTTGGTCTCTTGTCTTGTAAGTTAGAGTTTATAGTAAATACAAGGCATTGCACTGGGAAGTATTTTCCATGTCATAATTCCTTAAATTTACGGCATTTAAGAATTTGGCATGATCTTTAAATTTTTTTTAAGAGTTTACAGAATTTTAACCGAAATGAAAGTGTGGGTTATAAAACATTGGCCTTTGAACCTTATAAATAGAAAAGCCATTCTCAAGTATATCTAATATTTAAGAGTAGATATGTGCGTTAATCACTGTGTGTGTGTTAGTCTCTCAGTCATGTCTGACTCTTTGTGACCCCATGGACTATAGCTTGCCAGGCTCCTCTCTCCATGGGATTCTCTGGGCAAGAATATTGGAGTGGATAACCATTGCTTTCTCCAGTGGTCTTCCTGACCCAAGGATTGAACCTGGGTCTCTTGCATTGCAGGCAGATTCTTTACCATCTGAGCCACCAGGGAAGTTCCATATTAATCATTAGGGAAACGTAAATCAATACCACAATGAGATATCACTTCACACATATGAGGAGGCAGTAATTGAAAGACAGAAACAAGTATTGGTGAAGCTGTGGAGAAATTAGAACCCTCATGTGGCTGGTAGGAATATACAGTGGGGCAGCCTTTTTGGAAAACAGTTTGCTGCCTGCTCAAGAAAGTAAACATCAAATTCCCTACTGTATGACCCAGCAGTTTCACTCATAAGTATATAACCAACAAAGCTGAAAACATTTATCCACAAAAGGATTTATATGTGAAATGTTTGTAGCACAGCACATTCATTATTCATAATAGACAAAAGTGGAAACAACCCAAATGCTCATCTGCTGATGAATGGATAAACAAAATCTGGTAGATTTATATCGTGGAATATTATTCAGCCACGAACAGGGATGAAGTACTGATATTTGCTACAACAGAGATGAATCCTATATGTTTTATGTTGAGTGAAAAAACAGCCAGATTACGAAAAGCTTTGTTTTGTATGATCCCCTTTATATGAAATGTCCAGAATAAGCAAATGGGTAGAGTCAGTGTAGGTTATTGGTTGTCAGAGACCAGGAGAGGAGGTGGGAGGGAACTGGAGAGGGGCTGCTAATGGATATGGAGTTTTTCCCCTGGGGTAGGGGAATGAAATGTTTTGGAATTAGATAGTGGTGATGGTTGTACAATTTTGTGAATATAGTAAAAAGCACTGAATTTTATACTCTGAAAGGGTTCATATTTTGGTATGTGAATAATAATTTTAAAAGTTCTATAAATATTTAAGAAAGAGATCAGCATTATGACCTACATACCTGGTTGAAATGGATCTGTCTTTAATCTTAAGCAGACTGGCAGCTTACATGTTGCCCAAATGAGCTTCTGTACTTGCCAGCTGTGAAAGGCCTAATTGGAGGAACATCCATTGGATGTATGTCCTTGAACATTTAACACTTTGGTCAGTTTTCTATTCCCTTTGATTTTCTAAACCGGCTTTTTGCCAGCCTCTCATTCAGGTAAAGCTCTAAAAATGTTATGATTTAAGTTACTGGTGAAGAAAATATTGGGCAGACAGACACATGTAAGGATTTTTACCATTAAAATTGGATGGATTCCATACATACGAGCTGATTTATTCAGCCTGATCTGCAAGGCCTCTTAAGTTAGAGAATATATTCTTAACATAGGGCTTCCCTGGTGGCTCAGATGGTAAAGAATTCGCCTGCTGCCAGAGAGTAGGATTCAATCCCTGCGTTGGGAATATCCCCTGGAGGAGGGCATGGCAACCCACTCCAGTATTCTTGCCTAGAGAATCCCATGGAAGGAGCCTGGCAGGCTACAGACTGCGGGGTCACCAAGAGCTGGACACGACTGAGCGACAAAGCATACATTCTGGACATGAGAATCATTAAAAACTACCCCTGCAAAACCAGGAGTCATTATTTTTCCCCCAAACTTTAACCTTTTTAGTTTGTATTGGGGTATAGCTGATTAATAGTGGTGTGGTGCTTCAGGTGAACAGTGAAGGGACTCAGCTGTACATATATTCTCCCCTAAGGCCCCCACCCGTCCAGACTGGCACGTAACATCGAGCAGAGTTCCACGTGCTATATACTAGGTCCTTGGTAGTTTGTTATCCATTTTAAATACAGCAGTGTGTACATGACCTTCCCTAAATCCCTAACTATCCCTTCCCCACAGCAACCATAAGTTCAGTATGTGAAACCATTTTTAATTCTTTGTTTATGTAGGTGGCAATTTTATGTCAGTTCCTCAGAGAGATTGACTACAAAACAGCCTTTAAATCACTGCAGGAACAAAACAGGTATGAACGGTTTTTAAAATAGAGTTGAAATTTTCTGCTTAAGGAAGATTAAATAACTGAATTCTGTTTTTCAGTCATGATGCAATGGACTCCTACTATGACTACATATGGGATGTTACCATTTTGGAATATTTGACTTGTATCCTTTCATTAACATATGTGTGTGTTACTAGAACAGTTCATTTTCTGTAAATTAAAGATGTATTTAATATTGTGTATTTTCTAAATAAAAAATGAAGAACAGAACAGAGCCTCTATATCATGATATGTAATAGTATTAAATTTATTATTCTTAACTGATTCATTTAGATCTTCATCATAAAAGAGGAGAAACAGATAAAAGACAAATTGCAGTAAGTTATTTTGTGCTTTGATTCTTCAATGATATACTTAATTTCCCTAATACTAAACTATTTCTTGTCTTATACAGTGTTGGTGTCCTTACCGTGGTCTGCAAGGTTGAGAGGGACCTGACCTCTAGCTAGTCACTCGACTCCCCTTTGCTAAGTTCTGCTACCCCAGTACCCCTACCATTCTTTGAGCATGCCAAGAACATTCACCACCGAAGTGTCTGTAAAATTTTCTCTTTCAGGAACATTCTTTTTTAACTTCGCTCAGGTTTCTCCTCAGTTGTCACCTTCCTAGAAATCATTATTTTCCTGTTGTTGTTCAGTCGCTGAGTTGTGTCCCACTCTTTGCGACCCCATGGACTGCAGCGTGCCAGGCTCCTCTCTCCTTCACTGTCTCCTGGAATTTGCTCAAGTTCATGTCCATTGAGTCGGTGATGCCATCCAATCATCTTATCCTCTGCCCCCTTCTCCTTTTGTCTTCAGTCTTTCCCAGCATCAGGGTCTTTTCTAATGAGTTAGCTCTTCCCATCAGGTGGCCAAAGTACTCGAGCTTCAGCATCATTCCAATGAATATTCAGGGTTGATTTCCTTTAGGATGGACTGGTTGGATCTCTTTGCAGTCCAAGGGACTCTCATCTCAAGAGTCTTCTCCAACATCACAATTTGAAAGCATCAGTTCTTCAGCGCTCAGCCTTCTTTATGGTCCAACTCTCACATCCATATGTGACTATTGGAAAAACCACAGCTTTGGCTATGAGGACCTTTGTTGGCAAAGTGATGTCTCCGCTTTTTAATACATTGCCCAGGTTTGTCATAGCTTTCTTTCCAAGAAGGAAGGGTCTTTTAATTTCGTGGCTGCGGTCACCATCCACAGTAATTTTGGAGCCCAAGAAAATGAAATTTCACTGCTTCCGTGTTTTCCCCTTCTGTTTGCCCTGAAGTGTTGGGATCAGATATGATGTTAGTTTTTTGAATGTTGAGTTTTAAGCTGGCTTTTTCACTCTCCTCTTTCACCCTCAAGAGGCCATCTAGTTCCTCTTCACTTTCTGCCATTAGAACGGTATCATCTGTGTATCTGAGGTTGTTGATATTTTAAAGCTTTCTATTTGGACTAAACTGTATGGCCATTATTTAGAGGCCACAGAGTGACAACAGCATCTTTAAAAAAAAAGAGAGAAAGGCAAGGAATGTAGTGCCAGTTCCACTTTATTGGAAGCTACTCATTGTTTCGTTTACAACTTAACCAGCGTTGGAAGGTAATGCTGAAAATTTCTCAGTACCCTGATGAGATTTCCAGATTACCTCTACTTGTATCATTTTTTAAGCCCCTTCTTGGAAGCTTAAACCTACCTCATTAGCTCACCTAAACGCTAACCTAGTTGTTCCTCTGCATGCATCAAAAGATGTATAATCAACTTATCCAGCTCCCCAACATTCCAAGTTTCATTGTCCCCTTATTCTTCATCAACCTCCAGTATCCATAGCCAGGCCTTTTGACAGAGTTACTCTATTAAGATCTGCCAGTAATCCGTCCCTTTCTTACCTGTTGACTTTCATATTTCTCATGATCATGAGATGTTCAAGTTTCATGACCAAGTCCCCAGTCTGTCAACCCTTTCCCAACCTGCCTTCTTTCCTACTGGCCTGGAGTACCGCAGACACTGGCTTGTGTACTCCATGGCCTGCAGCCTTAGTTGGCCCCTGATTTCTTTTGTCCACCTGCCAGTAGTCAGCGGTCTGCCTTCTTTTTAGGGAATATTTTAGATTTTTGCCCTATTAAGTATTCAGTAGGTTCTTATTTTTTTTATACGCAGTAGTGTATATATGTGAGTCCCAATCTCCAAATTCATCCCCCCCACACTGTCCTCTCTGCTTTTCCCATCTTCAGTAACTTCCTTGTGTTTGAAGTAGACAAGAAAAAAAGACTGATCAGTTCCTGTCCTTGTGAAAGTTATAGTCTTGGGAGTTACGGCCCTGTGAGTGCCAGCTTCAAATTCCTATTTCAGATCCCTACTTTCCACCTTTGAAATAATCGCCAGCTGTACTCAGTATGTTTATGCTACTCCTTTATGAAGATACGTTTTTATGCATTTGATTCTATCCCTTCAGTCATTCTATCCCTTTCAGTTGGTTATCTCCCCTCTTATATTGTCAAGCACTCCTATTAAACCTATAAACTATTTCATCCTTAATAAAAACGTCTCCTGACTGTGCCTCTCTTTCTGTCCCCTCTGCCTAGTTTTTCGAAGCTCTTTTACCCAGTAGTTTGATTTCTCCTATCCCCCACTGTTTTCAAGGGACACCAAATGCCAAAGGCAGTGAATACTTTTCAGTCTTTATTCTATTGTTTACACCTCCTTCCTTCCTTGAAATTCTTTATTCCTTTGGCTTCCTTGACACCATTTTTAACTCAGTTCTTTTCCCTGACTCTTCAGCCTTTTCTTTGTGGATATTTCCCCATCTACCCCGAAACTTGGGTTTTTGTCAAGAAGTTAGTCCTTGGGTATTTCATGATTGCCCTTCATTCTCCCTAGGTAACTTCATCCACTTATGGTTTTGACCACTACCCACTTAAGATGTGTTATTTCTCTCAAATATCTGCCTCCTATTCCAATTTCTGTCTTTTTAAAATTTTTATTGGGATATAATTGCTTCACAGTGTTCTGTTAGTTTCTGCTGTACAGCAGAGTCAGTCGGTTATATGTGTATTCCCTCTTTTTTAGATTTCTTTTCCATTTAGGTCATCACAGAGCACTGAGTAGTTTCCTTGCTATTCAGTAGGTTCTTATTTTTTTTTATACGCGGTAGTGTATATATGTGAGTCCCAATCTCCAAATTCATCCCCCCCACACTGTTATCCGTAAGTTTGTTCTCTGTCCGATTTCTGTCTTATACTTTGGACTTATTTAGCCAGTTGTCTTCAGGATATTTTGTTCGAAATAACTCTAGTTATTCCCCACTACTAGGTTTTTTCACGTGCATTCTTTCATATTGAAATAGCATTATTAGCAAGTCCTCCTACCCACTAACCTGATGATCATTTCTGAATAGTCTTGGCTTCCTTCAGGCTACCTTTCAAATAGTCTGTTGTTTTTTTTAAAAAAAAAAACTTAGAACTTCTTTAAAAGTAATTTTAAGATCTTAAAACATGCTCTCACAAAACATTCCATGGCAGAATGCTACTATAGATTTTTATCAGGCTGAAGTATTTCTTTCTAATCATGAAAGAGATGGGTCACTATATTTAGTGCTGAGCAACTAGCTATTTTTACATATATATAGAAAGTGAAGCCCCCAAACATGAATTTTTATTTTTTTGAATTATTTTTTAGAATCTTTTAAAAATATGTCAGATTACATGCAGACTTTATTTAGTGATATTTTTAGTCAGATAAACTTAAATGAATTTACTTAATATTCTGAATATAATTCCACAAACTATAGTAATTGGTCTTTTCCTTGAGTGCTTCCAGTCTTAATTTCTTCTACACCTCTTAGCATCTACAATTAGAGGTTCAGTTATTATTGTTAGCAAATAGGTAGTTTTATATTATGTATACTAGCAAAGCTTTGTTTTTGACCAGACCTCTAACAACATCACTTTTCTGTTTTGGAAGATCAAAGCCATCGGCCAGACAGAACTGAATGCGAGCAACCCAGAAGAAGTGTTACAGCTGGCAGCGCAGAGAAGGAAAAAAAAGTTTCTCCAAGCAATGGCGAAACTTTACTTTTAAGCAGTTAGTTACAATTTTTAACTTTTATTTTTTAAATGATGGGCTAAAAATAAACAGTATTAAAAGATTAAGTTTATATAATACATATGTACATATTTAGTGGCGTTTTCTTTTCAGACAGAATACTGAAACATATTAGTTTAAAAATGAAAACTATACAGAAGACTTCATACCATAACAATAGCTTAAATTTATAATTTCTTCCAAGGAAAAAGAGTCACATGTTCAATAACAATAAACTAGTAAATCTAGGATAATTTTCTAATCTACTTTTGAGGCTGACATTTCATTTTTAAAAAAACTAGAATATTTAAGAGTAGCTATATACAGTAAGTTCTATGTCAAGGTTTTGTTGCTTTTTTAAATAAATAGATTTCTAGGAGTCAGTATACATTTACTGCTTTTCTGCCTTAAGAAAATAGAAGTTTAGGTCAAGTGTTAAGCTTTATCACTTTGACACTGTCCTTAACTCATAATGTAAGAATTTGAAAAGGACCTTAGCAGTTTTGCAAATATAAATAAAGCCTTAGTCACACTAAATTAAGATAACCCTAAAGATTTTTTTTAGAGTAATAAAGTGACTTTTCATATAAATAGTTTGAAAGGGTACTTAAGTTTTTCGCCCCAATTGTGATGTACAAAGAGTTATTATAAAGCAAACTTTATGTCAAAGCCCCAAGTAGGAGCCACAGCATTTATCTTGTTTATAACTTCTTTGGTATTCCCACTGTTCAGAGTACAGTTTAAACACCATGTTCATCTAAGCTTTACTGGTTAAAAATGTTACATATAGCAAGGCAAATAAAAATAGTCAAACAGATTAAAGTTCACCATTTTTTAAAAATTCAAGTTTTATAATAGCTTGCTTGCTAAAGCAGCTATAGATAAATTAGTCACCTTATTACAAAACTAAACCTTTGTAAACAAGTTTAAATTTTATTTTCAAGAACCAAATTGCACTAGTTAAGAGTTTATAAATTTTGAGAATCTAAAAACTAGATTCAAAGTACTGTATCATTTAATACACCCTTTAAGGTAACAGTTATCTAGTTGAAAATTCCAATGATGAAATTCCTAGTTTATCAAGATAAACATAGCAACACTGGGTCAAAAGACTTGTTATGGCATAAATCGTGGCTGGCTTTTATCCAGCCAGTATTGGGAATGAAGTCATCTTTGTAAACAAGTACTGCTGTTTCTTTAAACAGCTAACATGGGAATTAAATACATTTCCTCCTTAGTGCCAATTTTAAGTGGTTTTTAAATCAAAGAATGGCAGTGAAACTTGGGAATTGGCAGGACAGTCACAGCACTATTTTCCTGTAAAACGTAAGTAGTTAAGTTCCATGAGGTGCTGTGCAGCACTTCATCAGTTCCAAGTTGTTTGCTCAGTTAACTTCCTTAGTGTTTTCCTGGTGGTTTTTCAGTGCTCTTCGGTGGTGTCATAATGCCTCCATTGCACACTGGTGACAACTGTCCCTCCTTTCTGAAGGTGTTTACATAATTTACTTCATCCTATACATGTGAAGAAATCATGTAGAGATTAACAGCTAAGATAAAGCATTGATATGATAAAACAAAGTCAAACCAGACTCTTAGGCTTAATGTAATGGTCTCTTTATGTCTTTACAACTGTGACTAGTTATATTCTAGAGGTTCAACAATATTAACTGCCTGCGACCAGGTATTTTTAAAATAGCTGGAGTACTGGTATTATCTTGAGACACTTAACAAATCTTGATTGGACTTCAAAGCTAATTTTTATTAGGTTTTCTACATTTGAAATCAATGTCCTCACTGGAACTTTCTATCCCCTTACTATCTTATATAACTGCCTGAAATATTCCATTAGTATCCTTACTGTCAGTTTCAATGCCTTATCAAATAGACCAAAAAATACAAGAAACATACCAGCATAGCCAGATAATTTGTATGTGTCTGTATGTTGTGTCTGTCTTCCATAGAAATCTTCTTAAAAATCTTAAGCTTCGCTGGGCTAGTACTTTTTACTACACTGACAAAAGGTACCATCCAGTCTACACATTCAGAAATGTTGTCCCATTCCAAACCTAGATAAAGAAAAGTTAGAAAAATACATGTATCATTAGAAAAATACATACATATGTTTCTGTTATATCAGAAACATGATTACTGTATTTGCTTGTGCTTCAAAATTTCAAGTTAATTAAAAACTCATGTAAAAAGGAAACCAAACAAGCACATAAAATAAACCAAAATCAACAAGTTTAGCAAGTCAAAACAGATTATTCCTCTTAAACTGTTTATAATGTGACTATTTTGAGGGAGAAAAAGACTTTGAGCTTTTTCTAGTACATGCTACATAGGGAATTGAAACTGTCAAAACCCAAAAACTTAAGGCAGAGCTGTAATCACACTGACTAACTTCAAATGGATTTAAATTCCATTTGACTTCATTTTTAAATAAAATATTTACTTATTTGGCTGCCCCGGGTCTTAGTTGCAGCATGTGGGATCTAGATGCCTGACCAGGGAGGCATCTGGGCCCCTGCATCAGGAACGTGGAATCTTAGCCATTGAACCACAAGGGACGTCCCAACCTTAATTTTTACTTGTGGATATACACTGGATTAGAAACTACTTATAATAGAAGGGAAGATAATTGCTAAACTGCTTTTTTCCATTAAAATTTTAAAGTCTTGTTTAGCAGGATGCTAAGTTCATAAATAGTCCCTTCAAGAGTTGTAAATTGGTAAGAAAAGAACAAAAAGCATGGTCTTACCTGAGGCTTTCTTAACCACTTCAATAGAGGTAAAGTGGCATAAGGCAGCAGCAGCCAGTATTCTGTACTGGAACTCTAATGAATCGATGGCTAAAATACACAGATCTAAAAGCTAACAGAGGAAAAAGTGTAAGAAGGAGTACCACATGTCATCAGACAGCTAGCATGTTAGAGTGCTTATGATGTGGACCATAAGCCAAGAATTGCTAAAACTGCAGGCATCCAAAGAGAAATAAACCGCCATCCAAAGGAAGTTCCAGTCTTGTTAACAGACAAGTAAAGGACTGTTATAATGTCGCATGCATATCCTATAGTGCCCTGATCCAGAGCAGGGAAGACTCTGCTTAAATCAGTCTTAACAGAGGAGGTAGCCAGAGAGAGAATGTTCTAGATATAGGAAACAGAATTTACAAAGATAAGTGAGAAAGTATTTTCTGTGGAACTCCAGTATTTCAGAACACAAAAAATATGAAATGAGGACTGTCTTTCCCTCATGTTTTTAAAAAGGGAGCTGCTAGAGAGTTAAGGCCTAGAAAAGGTCTTTAAGAAGTCAGACCTTTATAGTTCTGATTATTCTACTTATGAGAAGCAGGCAGGAAAGAATAGTACCCTCCTCCTGTACTTTTTTAGAATATTTATTACACACTGGCCTAGGAAAGTTTAAACTTAAATTTTTAAACAATGGTATAACTAAATTAGGTGATTTTAATTCCAATATGTAAAGTAGATTCCATGTATATTCAAATACAAGATGGTACGATAATTATATTGCAATAATTTTATACCATTTAAAACCTGAAACAACTGGCCAAAAAATATTTCTCTGTTAAATCAAAAAGGTATTTAACTGTCTTACCTCATTCATACTCCTGGTGAAAAGTGCTCATGATGTATTTAAACTCAAGTTTAAAAACTTTTCTAGAATTTTCAGTTAGCAATGTAAATACTGGGACAGAATTTTATGCATCAGGAGCTTTGTTCTAGTCAGTTAAGGAGTGAATTTAATTCAGTATGCTGTCATTTTGTTGTATAGCCTATTTAACACTAAAGAAATACACTAAACAAAACCTGTAATTAATAACATTAGCATATAAACAATAAAAATATCAATACCTGAGCAATTTGAATGAACTTTTCCTGAGAATACTGAGGTAGAAGAACTTTAGGAGCATCTTTAAGAGCATCAACTTGGAGGAAAAGATTTAGCCAGGAGATGACCGTTACAGGACAAAGTTCCCATTTTAAAGCCTGTTAATGAAATTAAAATGCCTGTTAGTAAGTGTAGTTATATATACACCACATTATATGGATAGTTCCTTAAATAGCTGTTTTAAGAAACTTTCTTTAGGCTTATTTCTTCTTATTTTAATGGAAATATTTATAGGTATCTTACCATCTAAAGTGGCTTGTGTTTTAGTCTATTACTGATATAGACTCCTTTATTATACTCTAGTTATCTTTATTTACAAAGTTCATTGGGCCTATTTTTCATTCCTATTTTTCTCATTTCCTGCAGCCCCTTGTCTTCCAAAAGTGTTCTCTATTTTATTGAAACTGCCCTTTTAATTGCATTCAATGACTCCACAGCTAATTCCATTCAAATCTTCAAAGAATTGATTCTACACTTTTTCTTTCTTTCTGTGATCTCCAGTGGCTTCTATTCAAAGTGTAAAAGTTAAAAAAAAAAAAAGACAAATCCTAATTTATGATATCTTTCCCTCCACGAAGCCCTGGGACTTTACCTATAAGTCTACAATAGTTAGGATAGAACAGAGAGTCTTAATGCCTGTAGGACCACCCAGAGAATTCCATCGTCTCTTTATATATCCTTCTTATAGTATACTTCGGGCTTCCTAGGTGGTGCTAGTGGTAAGAAACCCACCTGCCAATGCAGGAGATGCAAGAGACCTGGGTTGGGAAGATCCCCTGGAGGAGGGCGTGGCAACCCACTCTAGTATTCTTGCCTGGAGAATCTCATGGACAGAGGAGCCTGGCAGGCTACAGTCCATAGGGTTGCAAAGAGTTGGACATTACTAAAGTGACTTAGCATACATGTATGCATACACTATACTTGAAGTCTGAATCTAGATAACTTTATTATTAGAACATATCAGAACTATACTAATACAATAACCTACAATGGGAGAAAATCTGAAAAATAATATGAACATGTGTGTCTGTATATATATAAAGCTGAATCGCCTTTGCTATACAGCTAAAACTAGCAACATTTGAAAATCAACTACACCTCAATAATATTTTTTTAAAAAGAACAGTATCAGCATGCCAACAAGATCACATTCTAACATAGAGCTATCAATCTGAATGTTTATAAATATTTTACAACAAATTTGTAATTTATATTTTAATGCATATAGTTTATAGATAACTTACAAATGAAAGTTATACTGTGTTCTCCTCTGTGTCCTATTTATAAAGCCATGATGCTCAAATTTCATAACATACTTTCTAGTAGCTAACATTCACCCTTTAATTTCTAATTCAAGGCCCAATTAAACACCTTTATGCTTCTCTCCCCTACCCTTCTAGTAATAGCCCTTGCCATACATATAGAGAAGAAATAAAGGCAGTAAAATATTTCTCATTCTCTATCTGCTGGAAGTGGAAAAACAACTAAGATTTGAGAATCATTGTTGAGATTCATTTAGTACACATAGTGTGCTACCTATAAGTTTTAAAAATGTTGTTAAACACTTTTAAATTAACAAATAATATTCTCAATATAGGGAAATTTAAAAGATGCAGAAAAATAGTTTACAGGTTAAGCAAATTCCTCTCCCATCTTAGAACTGGATCCTAATACTAAAACCTCAGTTTTCACTACTTACATTGTAGTCTTTGAGATTTAGTAAACTACAGTTACTAAATTGCAAGTAGAAATGATAAAGATATTATTACCTTTAATATAGCAAGTTCCATCCTTAAGATATCCTCTTCACTGCAAGCACCATCAGTGACATAAGCAAACTCTTGGAGCTTAGGAGCGTAGATTTCCTTTAAAATGGATTTAATTAATATCAAGCACAGTTGAGACAGACTAAAACAAACCACATATATACACATATACAAACCACATCTAGGCTTCGTTTTTAAAAGAGAGCTTCACAAAGTGATTATAAATCTTTATAAAATAATTCTATGATGGCCAAAGCAACCTTACATTTAATGATATTTTTCATATCTAGGTATCTAAATTAGCCAACTTGTATTGATTGAAAGATTTTTATAGAACTGATTTAAAATCTTAGTTAATAAACAATTAGAATATTTTAACCAGTGATTTCAGTGACTGGTTAAAACAGAAAGCCAAACTTGTTTTAGGACTGCCTAGCATACTAGACTAAAACAGGATACTCAACAAAATCTAGAAACTTAAAATGTTAACCTTACTCTAGTACAAAAGTATGGTTAGTCAAACAATAATTTGTGCAGTTTGTTGATGACAGATCTGTCTTAACAGTTCAGAGAACAAGAACCAGAATGATCAGAGGAGTAGAAGAGATGCCTGCCACAGGTGAGAACAGGCTAAAGATCAAGATTAAGTCTAGAAAAATATTTGAAACATAGAGTATTATTCCAGGTAAGGAGATACTGAAGTATAAACTTGTAAAATTTGGGGATAGCCCGTAAACCTCAAAAGACAAAATGTGGAAGAAAAATACACTTAAGGAAATTAATGCATGATTCAGTCCCTCCCGTATTCTCAAAACTGTACAGGCTTTGAAAACATAAGATGAAGTTACTAATGATCTGTGTTGAACTTAAGAAAAGTAGATTGAAACTATGTGAAAAAAGATTTCAGGCAGAAAAGTTATTTCCTTCTACCCTGGCACTATTATCAGATACAGAAATATTAGGCTGAATTTAGATCATTATTCTAACTGAACATAGCATTTATTGCATTTGATTGGTTAAGTAGGTTTCAGAGACCATTCTATTGAATCCAAGCACCATAACTAGGTATATAGAGACAGCATTGGTGGTTTTGTTTGGCACAGTGAGTCATGGAACATTTCACCTAGATTCTAGTTCCAGAATCAAACCAGAGACTTATAATTTAAGAGTTTGGGGTAAATATATCTAGGGATAAACTCTGAGAGCTTACCTCAAGTTTGGAAGCAATGAATAATGAGGTAATTCCAATCAGTTGAAGCATATTTTTATTTATATCCTTTTGTGTCAACATAAATCTATCAAAAAAGTCTTGTGCAAGATAAAATGTTTCCCTATGAAGTGTGTATACTTCACATACCTAGACAAGAATCCAAACATTTAAATATTATTCCATTAATTTCTCCAAATTACAAAGTTCCTCTTAGCATACTAAAGAGTTTTCTGAAACCCAACTTTTTTAGGATACCAAATCACAAATGCAGGAAAAAATTAACATGTGCTAATAGGATAAATAAATCTATTACCATCCTCACTGACTCTTAATTAGTTTCATAGGCTTTTTTCCCACATGGATTTAATGTGTTTATTCCAGGTACATTTTGCTAACTATTGATAAGAACTTTTTTCCTATTAACTTTTTAATTTTTATTGATGATAAATGAGTGGGTGTTTTCATGATGCTTAGTTTGTCTTCTGATAGTTCCAAGTGATTCCTTTCATCATTCTAGATATACATTTAACTACAAAATGACAGCGGTGTTTCTTCAATGTTCTTACCTCATTTAAGAAGAAAAGAAGAAAACTGAAATGGGTAACATTGGTGATAGTCAAAATTTTTATTGTATTCCTTGTTTCTGACTGTAATGGGAGTTCCCCTAATGTTACACTATTACTATCACTAATAAGTAGTATCTGTCATTTCCACAATATAGGGAAAGCTTTTAATTCTCAAAATAATTTCATGAAGTAGGGAGGAAACAGGGATAGACATCAACGTGTTTCTAATAAACATTTAACGTGGTAAGGAAATGTATTCCTAGTTAATTACACATTTTAAAATCAGGAATGTATATTGAATTTCAAAAAATACCTTTTACATCCATGATATATAACCTTATGATTTTTCTTCCTTAAACTATAAATAGAGTTTCAAATGTTGAACCATTTTTGCATTCCTAGACTGAAAGAATATACTAAGACAGAGTAGAGATTAGTGCTCTGCTGGATTTGACTTACTATCTTCTATTTGGTTTTGTATATGTGATCATATATTTAAGGGAAAATAGGGATAAATTTGATAAGACAACCACTGAATAAAAATCAATTTAATATAAAAAGGAAAAATAAAATCAACAAATTATGCTGAAAAGTTGCATTCATGATCAATAGATATTCAGAAAAAGTCAGAAATCAACTATAGTCTTGTACACATATGATTGAAATATAATCTTCCCTTCTAGTCAGAATAAGGAATAAGATGACCAGATTCAGAAGGACAACATTTTGTACTCGTAAGAACTTTTCTGATAGCTTCTGAGATCTATTCTGCCATGTGGTACTTCCCCCTTAAAGATCACCGTCTCTATACAAAACAGGGAAATTACAGAGCAAATATCCAAGGATTGTGGGAAAATCAGTTTGTTATCAATACAGGTAATCATTTTCGCAATAATAATTTGAGATTCTTTCAGAATTATTATCCAGAAAGGATATGGGGCCTAAAAGAGCATAAACATTCTGGCACAGATTTTTAGGGACTTCTGGATCACTAATTATTTCTTTAATGGTACAGTTTATTTCTGAAATGAACAGAGGAATATAATAAAAGGAAGTTACACGGAGTCTTGAGGGCTTAGGGCTACTGGATATTAAAAGCCTCCTTATAATTTAGGATATAGAAATTAGGATTCCAAATCATAATTTGATTTTGGTGATGAAGGACTTCTGAGGTCTGAAGCCTAGTCCTGGCTTTTCACTTTGCACGAAAGAATTCAAAACCTTGTCAAATTCTGTTCATCTCGAGTATCCTTGGCACCTAGAACAGTGCCTAGTACACAGCAATACTCAGATACCAGGATTTCTAAATGGTGTTTGGGTTGTATGGGATATAGTGGCTGTGTCAAGATTTTACTCTTATCATTTGGTATCATCTGCTGGTGAACAGCACCCAAAAAATGCTTCCTGGGGTCTTTCCTGGTGGTCCAATGGTTAAGACTCTGTGCTCCCAATGCAGGGATTTGAGGGAACTAGGTCCCACATGCTGCAACTAAGAGTTCATGTACTGCAACTGAAGATCTACATGCCAAAACTAAGACCATGTACAGCCAAATAAGCACTAAACAACAACAACAAAAGGGCTCCTGGCAATAGGTAATATACCATTAGGGCACATGGAAAGCATATTATGTTTAAATACTTTCCCATCATACAGAGAAAAAGGAAATTTGTACTGCTAGAACATACCTCTAAAAGCCAGTCTAGAAGTATTGACCTCATCTGTGGTTCCAACTCAGAATGCAGAACTTCAAAATGTTTGTCGTGAACATATCTGGTCTCTTTTTTTAACATGTTTAGCCAAACATCTTGTGAACATCCCCAGCTATGGAAAGGCGAAAAATATGGTGTGATCTACATAATATACAGCTACCTGTTTCACATTGAGTAAACTGAACTTCCAAACACTGAATTAGAATTTGGAAGGAACAGCTCTTAAATTAGGAAAAATTGCTACTTTAAGAAACTATTTCTTTAACATGAAATTATACAAAGAACTTGGACTATGGTAATCTAAATTGACAGATTTCAAGAATGACTTAGCAGCAGCAGCAAGAAGGCCTTCTAGTCCCCATTTACTTATATTTTACCAAGGCACCGATTTAAGATAACTGTGTCTTATCGAGAATAATACTAAAAAAGTAAATATTTAGAACATATGATCCCAGTAGAGATAGTCTCAATCACCTCCAAACAGATTGTCAGTACCCTGCAGTGGGAATTAGGTGGGACAGGACAAAAGGAAGATGGGTGAGTTTAAACATCTGAGTCCATTAATTTGCTTATTAAAGCCAAGTATAAATTACTACATATTTTATATAAGCTGTACCTCTTACTCATTAACTATAAAAAAGTATAGACCTTAATAACTAATCTTGGTAAGAAATAAGAGGAGCTAATCTATCAAAAATGCTGTACATGTTAAAATACTTCCAACTTAACAATGTACATAAATTACTTAAACTCTATTAAAAAGGTGATTCAGTTCTGATAAGGCTTACAGTCTTCAGCAAGCAATGAAAATAATGTTACACAATCAATGTTTTAAATACCTATGTCATGTAGGAAACGAGTTGCCAGTCCAGGTTCGATGCATGGCGCTGGATGCTTGGGGCTGGTGTACTGGGACGGCCCAGAGGGATGGTATGGGGAGGGAGGAGGGAGGAGGGTTCGGGATGGGGAACACATGTATACCTGTGGCGGATTCATTTTGATATTTGGCAAAACTAATACAATTATGTAAAGTTTAAAAATAAAATAAAATTAGAAAAAAAAAAAAAAAAGTAAGAGAGATAGGAAATGTTATATCCTAACATGTAATCGTCCCTTCAAGTAAAAATGTTTTTAAAACCCTATTAAACATAGCTGCTACAGATTGCCATTTTACAAGTACTCCAACCAAATACATTGTCAATAAAATTCCCTTAAATTTTCGGCATTCATGGGTAGAATAAAAAGATGTCATTTTGTACATAAAGTTGAAAAAAAAAAAAAAAAAAATAAATACCTATGTCATCTGCAATAGGACTACTGCCAGAAAACATATGCTTAAAGACTAGTTTTAAAATAAGCAGTTTTTACATCTTATAATGAAGGCAAAAAAACCCTCAAAATAGCACCATATATCACATCAGTAAATCTTAATCTTTGACATTAAATTATTGAAATTTTTCTTACCTTAAATCAGGTAAAGGTGAAGGATTAATAAAAAGATTTTTAAATCTGTAATTTGTAAATCTGGAGAAGTCACTTGTTCCTATTTCTTTGTGGGGTGTTTCAATGATAATGCAAGGGCTGATCCCCCCTGATAATACAGGCGGCCAACAATTCTGTTATTTAAAAAAAAGCAAGAATATATTTGTACAGTAAGAAACCAGCATTTGAGATCTTTTCTAAATGAAAGCTAATACTTCTAAACAGTCTATAGTTTCCCCCAAACACCATCATTAGCTAACGGTGCTGACAGTCTAGTTAATTTAAGCTGACATTCATTTAATAGCCCTATAACTCATATCAGTGTTTATAAATAGTAACAGGATGTTTTAGACAACAAATTACAATTCTGGAAATACAAGACATTAAGTATTGAGGGAGAGGAGAACAACAAAATGCATCTGTAGTCAAATACCACTTTCAATATTATAAAATTCTCCCTCTATATTTAGCAATAGTGTCCAGGGCACTTCCCCACTCTCTCCACTCCTTTAAGGCCTGTTCCAGGCCTTAAACTTTAGAATACAGGAAGGCAGAACCTTGAAAGTAGAAACAATTACTTAAATATCTAAAGGGCCCTTTCTCCTGTCAATGCTGGCTTCAAAGAGAACCACTATTTCTACAGTGTTTTCTGTACAACACATAGGCAGAGTAGATAGCAAAGGGCTGGGTGCCAGTCTGCCACCGACTTTACATCCTATTTATGCCCTAGGAGCACTATTAGGACCCTCCACTATAGTCAGAGAGGGAACAAAGAGCACTACATTGGACAGATTAGGCGGGCCCTGGTGCACCAGGCAGCTCCTAGAGGGAGGGATTTACAAAGAGGAACCAGCTGCGTCAAGGCAAACTTACTCTGCAGCTGTAGTAGGATTCAGGGACATAAAAACCACCCAAAGACAAGCGCCTTCCTGCTGACCCCTAGGGGCATTAAAAGTGTCAGAGGAATCTTCCTACGTCAAAGCAATAACACAATTTTACTTTTGTCCCGCATTTGTGTCCCCCAAACCCTGCCCAGTTCTGCATTACCCTTATTTCATACTGATGTTTCTTGGTGACCTCCTCTTTTCTTTTTTTGACATCCTGGAAAATAAAAAAGTCATGGTTACACTAAGGTCCCAGTAAGGAATTTTCTCTCTCCTCTCTTCCCCTCCTTAACTCACCTGGGCCGTTTTCCTCTTCTTGGCCTGAATTATCTGGGCTTCTTGCGGGGAATCCGTCTGACTGGCCTGGGGCTGCTGTTTAGCTTGTAAACGGCTACTATAGAGTTTTTAAGAAGGAAGTTTAATTAGAAAGTGATTCGTCTCAAAGGCAGCAACTAACTTTGAAACATATTTTCAAGATAAGTAATGTTACCTGCGTCTTGACATTCTCTTCTTTCAGGTGAAGGAAAC
>NW_011494274.1:3400803-3400905 GCF_000754665.1 Bison bison bison | reverse complement strand
AAACAAAACGCTCGCGCCGAGCCGCGCGGTCCCTCTCTCCTCCCAACCTCCAATTCTAGAGTTCTTCAAGAGGAAGCGTAGACATCTCTCGGGAACGGGGCC
>NW_011494274.1:3399760-3400703 GCF_000754665.1 Bison bison bison | reverse complement strand
GGGGCGGGGGTGGGGAGGAAAAACCAGAGTCAAATACGTGGTCATTCATACTCCAAGTGCCAGTGAGAGGCGTACACCTAGGTTCCTCAGGAGATGACCCGAGCCATTTTACCCCGATGACTTCTGCACTGTATTAGCGCATGATTTATTAGACACAAGCCTGTATTCCCTCAACTCAAGGTACAGCTCGGACGGGAGTGTCTTCAAAACACATTTTGCAAAGCTCCCTCAGAGCCACTCAGAACGCGCAGGGAAGCAGATGGGATCTTTTCTGCGTCCTGCACCCCTCTCCCTCGGACCCCCACCCCCTACTCCGAGCGGGGCCTGGGCAGCGTCCCCACTTTCCCCCACCTCCCACCCTGCACAAGCCGCGGGGAGAGGGGGGTTGTTGGAGGCGAGACTCTGAGGAGAAGCCGGTTCCGCGCCAATTTGGAGAGCGGCGGTGGCGGGGGAGCAGGGGGCGGAGGGAACTTGTGTCACGTCCTTCAGTCTCCTTTCCCTCCTTCCCGGCCCCGCCGGCCCCTGCCCACCGCCTGGAGGGGCACTGCGACCCCGACTCCAGATGGGAGATGAGGACGAAGAAAAGGCAGTTCCATTTAAAAAGTGGGGGTGGGGGTGGGGTAGAAAGCGGGGTGGTGTGGGGAAACAGGTCGGCTCTGGGAACTTTTCTCCCCGTGAAGGAGATCCTGACCCTCAACCCTCTCTTCTGAGGGGATAGGTCCCCCAGTGGGGGCGGCACAGAGAAGCCCCGAGATGGAGGGGCTGCTCCGCGGGCCTCCCGCTTAGGGGCAGCCCTCCATCCCCTGCCACCTCCCAGGTCCCCTGCCAAGGGTCCTGACAGGGACGCGGAACGCGGGAACCCGGCGTCCCCAGACGCCTGCTTCTCAGCCCTGCCCGCTTTCCCTGCCCCCCAGGCTCCCGCCCGCGAGATGGATCGACCCGG
>NW_011494274.1:3398774-3399258 GCF_000754665.1 Bison bison bison | reverse complement strand
CCATCCTGTGGCGCAGGCTGGCTGTCCCGCCTAGGCCTCCAGGAACCCGGGTTTTCTAAGGAGACGCGAGGACACGAAGGGCCCGCCCCCTGCGGGCGGAGCGCGGCACCAGGGGGACTGGCGAGCTGGCCAATGGGAGGCGGGAACGGCGGCACAGCGTGGAACCGCCTGGCGAGCTGGCCAATGGGAGGCGGGGATGGCGGCACAACGTGGAGCTGCTGCAGAATGTAAACATAGCGCTGCGCGCCGCGGACCGCGTGTGTCGCAGCGCGCCCCACCCAGGCCTTCTGGGACCCCTGGAGCCCCACGACGGCCACGCTCAGGGATGCCTGTCTTGCAGTTTGCTCCAGCGCCCCCGCCGAGGTATGCATCAACCCTCATTTTCCCCGCCCTCTGCTCTGCGGACTCGGTCACGGCTCTTCGTGGGGGTGGGTCCCTCCATCCCGTGTCACCCAGCCCCTGCCGGCAGCTTCCCATTCAGTGG
>NW_011494274.1:3387950-3397931 GCF_000754665.1 Bison bison bison | reverse complement strand
CCCGAGATGCACCGGGAGGCGGCGGCCCCGGGCTCTCGGCTCCGCGCCTTTTGTGCCGCGCGGCCCGCGGAGCCTCGAAATCACGCGTGCGCTTCAGGCAAAGCCCTCCACTGTTTTCCCACCACAGTCTCCGGACGCCGGCAGATAATTTGTTTCCCTCCCAGGTTTACCCGTGAGGAAATAAGGGTCTTGTCTAAGGTGACACAGGCTTCCCAGGTGGCGCTAACTGGTAAAGAACCCGCCTGTCAGTGCGAGAGACATGAGAGATGCAAGTTCGATCCCTGGGTCGGGAAGATGCCCTGGAGTAGGAAATGGCAACCCGTGCTCCAGGTTTCTTGCCTGGAGAGTCCTCGTGGACAGAGGAGCCTCTTGGGCTACAATCCATGGGGTCGCACACGACTGAAGTGACTTAGCGCACAAAAAGGTGTCATGGAATCAGAAGAGGCCCAGGAAACTTTATACCTCTTAGGATGGTTTATGATGGCTTTCTCGATGAGGGGGGAGTTGGCTCCTTTTTGTAGTCACCTCACAACGCTGTGCTGTTCCAGCGTAAAGCTTAGGGAACTAATTGCGTGATGATAAGAAATGGGAGGTTCCAACAAGCTTATGACTGGAACGTAAGCAAAACTGGTGGTCTCCGTGAGTGAATTTGGTAGTGACACTGAAAACCACTCTCGGAAGTTTGGAAGCCCAGCGCCGGGCCAACTAGTAAATGAGACACCATAACTAGAAGTGTTCTGTGGACCATGCGGTTGACTATGAAGTGAACAGGGTGGAATCCTGGTAGAGGAGACGTTAAAATCCTAAGACTGCTTTGTGTGGAAAGGGACAGGGTGGATTCTGCCATATTACCAGGACCTGGTCTTTGCTTAGATGGGACCAAAATGAACAGGCCTTACCTTTCAGGTGGACAGAGCGTGGAATCTTGCTCTGCTGTAAGTCGTCTTAATCCCTGTAAACCTGAGTTTTATGGAGAAAAGATAACAGACCCTTGTTTCAAGGCCTTTTCAGATTAAATTTTATCATGTGTATCGACACCCTCTGTATACACAATGGACATTAATTTGAGTAAACTCCTGGAGTTAGTGGAGAACAGAAGAACCTGGTGTGGTTCGGTCCATGGGACTGCAGAGTCAGACACGACTTAGCCACTGAGTACACTTGCATGTGTACCTATCAGAGAGCAGATGCTAAGTGCTATCTTCACTCTCCTATCCACCCCCCTTACTAGTTTATACTCATAGACATGCAGGTTATAAAACTGTTTCCCGAAGTTTTGCCCCTGTAGCCGTCCTTCTGGGTGCCTATTTTAGGTACCATCTTTCCGTGTTAGCTTTGTTTTGTATTTGTATATGTTCATTTTTAGCTCCCTCTTTTTTCTACTCATCCCAGTTTTAATATTCACTTACTTTGAAATGTATGAAATTCCTTTATACTTGTAACAGTTTTAGAAACTTTGGCATTTTCTAAAGTATATTTTGTCCCTTGTACATGCAACGTTCAAACACCATGGTAAATAAACTGTTGCCTCTACAGTGCTTTCATTTTCAGCAAAAAGTAAAAAAAAAAAAAGGGAAGATTCTTAGAAGGACGGATTTTAAAAAAGAAAAAAATGAGGCCCAGTCCCAATTATTTCTTGCTTCTGCCCCTTTTCTCTGCCATTCCTCTGTGCTCTTCAGTTATGCTCACCTCTCAGGACATTAATTACCAATTAAAATGTCTTTTGTCTTCAACTAGGCGGTGGGCCTTGTTTTGTTCTTTTTTTTTTTTTTACAGCCGGTACCCACCTGTTCAGAGGCATGCTTGATAGGAGCTTGATAAATACGGAATTGAATTATGGATGGGATATCTCATTATAAAACTTAAATTCTGTAAGGTTAGAGTGATGGATGGTAGAATTATTCCCAATTATATTAGGATTTTTAAAATTAATAAACTATCTTTTAGAAAAGTTCTACAGAAAAATCAAGCAGGTAGAACAGAGCTTCCATAAACTCCTCTCATCTCTTTCACCCTCCCCCATCATGGCTGCTGCTGCTGCTAAGTCGCTTCAGTCGTGTCCAACTCTGTGCGACCCCATAGATGGCAGCCCACCAGGCTCCCCTGTCCCTGGGATTCTCCAGGCAAGAACACTGGAGTGGGTTGCCATTTCCTTCTCCAATGCATGCAAGTGAAAAGTGAAAGTGAAGTTGCTCAGTCATGCCTGACTGTTAGTGACCCCATGGACTGCAGCCTTCCAGGCTCCTCCATCCATGGGATTTTCCAGGCAAGAGTACTGGAGTGGGTTGCCATTTCCTTCTCCAATGCATGAAAGTGAAAAGTGAAAGTGAAGTTGCTCAGTCATGTCTGACTCTGTGCGACCCCATGGACTGCAGCCCACCAGGCTCCTCCATCCATGGGATTTTCCAGGCAAGAGTACTGGAATGGGGTGCCATTGCCTTCTCCAGGCCCCACCATGGCAGTTTCCCCTATTATTGACATCTCACTTTACTGTGGTGCGTTTGTTACCATATGAACCAATATCGATGCATTATATTATTATTATAATGCAAAGTTGAGAACAATTAAAGTCTGTATTTCATTCAGATTTCCTTAGTTTACCCTAACATCTTCTCACTGTGGCAGGATACACACATCACATTTAGAAGTCACGTCTTCTTATGGTTCCTCTTGGCTGTGACTGTTTCTCAGGCTCTTGTTCTTGATGACCTCGACAGTTTTTAGGAATGCTGATCAAGTATTTTGGAGGATGTCTCTATGGGGATTTATCTGATGTTTTTCTCATGGTTAGATGTTTATGGGTTTGGAGGAAGAAGATCACAGAGGTAAAGTGTCATTTTCATCACATCATATCAAAGCTCCATCATGGTTTATGAACTGCTGATGTTGACCTTGATCACCTGGTCATGTTTGTCAGGCTTTTCCATTGTAAAGTTGCCCCCCACATCCCACTATATACCTACTCTTGGGAAGGAAGTCGCCGTATGCAGCCCACACCTAAGGAGTGGGTCCTTATGCCCCCCTCCTTCAGGGTAAAGTATCTACATGGTTCATTTGGAATTCTTCCATGTGGGAAATTTGTCTCCTCTTCATTTATTAAGTCATCCAATGATTTCTGTATATCTTGTTGCTCAAGTTCTAACTTTGGTCAGGGTAATACCTTTTTATTGTTATAGGGCTGATTTGAAGTTAAACAACAATGAATGTGGCTAAATGATAATCAGCATTTCTAACATATAGGAGAGGAATAAAACTCCCCTCCCCACCACCATTTCATTAGACTTCCTTATTATCTGTATTAGCCAAAACGAAACTATATAAAAACAATCCTTCCAGATTGCAATACTGGATTACCCATCCTACTGTTCTTTATATTGCTTCATTATGGATATTTTTCAGTATCCCGGCTTTATTTTTGACCTGGGGAGTGGTGGTACAAGGACTGCTAGTATAGTTTGCTGCCTTGATTTGTTCTAGGGCACCAGTGGTTTTAACTGACATTGCATTTGCATCATCAGAGCCAACAGTAACGTGTTGAAAAAGACAAACGTCTTAATTTTTTTGTGAAAATAGTTGTGGTGACCTTTTGGTCCTTCTGAAAGGGCCTTTGGGATCCCCGCCCCCGCAGACATCTCTGGAACACACTTTGAGAACAGCAGACCTAGTTTCCAAATCAGAATGCTGGGAGTCATCTTAGTCCCCTAGTGGAATCTGATTCCAGCCCCCTGTGCTGTATTGTCTTCCAATTACCATTGCATCTCTAAAGGAAATCAGTCCTGGGTGTTACTGGAAGGACTGATGTTGAAGCTGAAACTCCAGTACTTTCGCCACCTGATGGGAAGAACTGACATTTGAAAAGACCCTGATGCTGGGAAAGATTGAAGGCGGGGAGGAGCAGGGGACGACAGAGGATGAGGTGGTTGGATGGCATCACCGACTCAATGGACATGAGTTTGAGCAAGCTCCAGGAGTTGGTGATGGACAGGGAGGTCTGGCATGCTGCAGTCCATGGAGTCGCAAAGAGTCGGACACGACTGAGCAACTAAACTGACCTGACCATCGCATCATTTCCAAATTCTCTCCCCCTACCCCCTTAGTTCAGGACTCCATTCTTTCCTTAAATACTGCAGTAATCTCCTAACTGGTTTTCCTGACATGTGTTGCCCCTTCTATTTTGTGTTCCAGTGTATCTCCCAAGCTCTCTAAAGCACAGATCTAACCACCCAGCCAAGGGCCTGTTGTGGATCACTTTCGGTTAAAGGCCAAGGCCCCTACTTAACACACACAGCCTCTCGAACCCAGGAAATTCAACGGGGTGCCGTCCTGCTCAACCCTGCCTTTTTCACTTCCGACCTTTGCGCCTGCACCTCTCCCCCCACTTCTACTGCCTTACCCAGCTACCTCCTGGGAATCCGTCCAGACGCAGAGACGCCTCCTCTAGAAGGTGTCCCAGCGGCCGGAGGCTGGGCGCCCCTTCACCCCTGGCCTCCGGCCTCTCCCACGGCCCTTCCCAGGCTGCAGGAGGCTGGGGGGACGGAGGCTGCCTCTGGGGGCCCCCTCACGCTGGGCCTGGGGGCTGGCCGACGGCGGCCTCCGTGCTCGCCGGGGGCGGCTCTCCTGCCGGGGACGGATGCCCCGGGGGAAGCGCTTCGTTGCGGGCAGCTCGGAGGGCCGGCCGGGTCGCGGCCGAGCGCCGCCTTCTAGAGGCGGAGCTGCTCCCGGGCTCGGGGCCCCTGCAGCCCCGCGGGGTCAGGGCCCAGGGCGCCCGCTCAGCCGCACTGTCCGCGGCTGTCATCTGGGAGGCGGGCCCGTGAGGAGGACGGCCTCTAGGGGGGTGGGAGCGCGAGCTGGCCCTGAAGCCCGTGCGGCCGGCCCCGCTCCCAGTGCAGGGAAAGAACAGGGGTAAACAGCAGCCTTGTAAATCCAGAAGCTCTGCGTGGAGATTGAAGCAGACAGGAGGGTGAGGGTTGGATCAGCCCCCTCTGGGCCAGGCGCTGTTAACTGCAGAATGTGAACTGTCCACAAGAGCTTACATTTTTGGGGGGTCGGGGACAGAGAGCTTGAACTGTGGTGCTGGAGAAGACTTTTGAGAGTCCCTTGCACTGCACGGAGATCCAACCAGTCCATCCTAAAGGAAATCAATCCTGAGTATTCATCGGAAGGACTGATGCTAAGCTGAAACTCCAGTACTTTGGCCACTTGATGCGAAGAATGGACTCATTTGAAAAGACCCTGATGCTGGGAAAGTTTGAAGGCAGGAGAAGGGGACGACAGAGAATGAGATGGTTGGATGGCATCCCCGACTCAAGGGATATGAGTTTGAGCAAGCTCTGGGAGTCGGTGATGGACAGGGAGGCCTGGCATGCTGCAGTCCATGGGGTTGGACATGACTGAGCAACTGAACTGACTGACTGACAGAGAATAGATGTGTAACAGATAACTGTTAATAAGCACTATGGGGACTTCCCTGTAGTCCCCATGTACTTTTGTGGGAACTAAATACTGGATGTAGCCAAATAAATAAAAATAATTATTTTTAGGTTGAGGTACATGAACCTAGAGCCTATTATACAGAGTGAAATAAGTCAGAGAAAAATGAATATCGCGTATAAATGCATATATTTGAAATCTAGAAAGATGGTTCAGATGAACCTATTTGCAGGGCAGCAGCGGGGATGCAGACATAGAAAAAGACTTGTGGACACAGTGGGGGAAGGAGAGGGTGGGACAAATTGAGAGAGTAGCATGGAAATACATATATTACCATGTGTAAAACATAGCCAGTGGAAACTTGCTATATGATGCAGGGAGCTCAAACACCGTGCTCTCTGACAACTTAGAGGGGTGCCATGGGGGAGGGAGACTCAGGAGGGAGAGGACAGATGTATGCCTATGGCTGATTCCTGTTGATGTATGACAAAAATCAGCACAATATTGTGATCAATTGTCCTCCAATTAAAAATAAAATTTTTTTAAATAAAAATTTTTAAAAATATTGTGAAAAGAATAAGCACTGTGGAAAAGGTAAAATATTCTAATATGAGAGAGGGGACTACTTTAGCAGTAGAAGATGGGGAGGGACATGGGATAGACTCAGAGAAGGTGCTATTTTATCTATTTAATATATTCAACAAACACTAGGCCACCTGATTCAAAGAACTGACTCGTTAGCAAAGACCCTGATGCTGGGAAAGATTGAAGGAGGGAGGAGATGGGGAGGACAGAGAATGAGATGGTTGGATGGCATCACGACTCCATGGACATGAGTTTGAGCAAGCTCTGGGAGTTGGTGATGGACAGGGAGGCCTGGCGTGCTGCAGTTCATGGGGTTGCAATGAGTGAATGAACTGCAGACATTATATATAATAACATAAACAAAAATTCCCATCCTTTGAACATTAATTCTAGTGGGGGTGCATAGGAAACAAACATGTCAGATAGTAGTAAAATCTCAGAGGAAAAATACAGGCAGCATGGGGGATGTGGTGGGAAATACTATATTAGATAGATGTTCGGGAACCTTTCTGGTGTGACATGACCGGAGAACCATGAAGTGAGAGAACAAGCCCTGTGGATGAGGAGGGAGAAAACTCCAAGCAGAGGAACCTTGGCATAGTTAATAGACATTGAGGAGGAGATCAGGATGGCTGGAATAGAGTGAGTGGGAGAAGAGGAAGCAGGAGGATGCATTTTAAAGTGATCAGCGTGACTGCTGTGTGGAGCATAGATTCTAAGGGGGCGAGTGGAAGCAGGGAGACCAGTTGGTAGACTAGTAGGTCCAGGTAAAAGATGATGGTGTGGACTGGAACAGGGATGTTGTGGCAGGCTCATGGCCAGGTGGTTGCATTCAGGACACATGCTGAAGGTAGAGCTGAAAGGATGTGCTGATGGATTAGACGTGTGGGACGGGGACAACCCAAAGAGGAGCACCTAGGTGAACGTTTGTCACTTACCAGAATGGGGAAGGTGAAGGGAAAAGTGGCTTCAGGGAAGGATGAACTCAAGAGTTGGTTTTAGATTAGCTAAATGTTAAAATGTGGGAGGAAATTTTCATAGGACAATTTAAAATGTTCAGCAAAGTTGAAAGGATTTTATAATAAACACCCATATACTCACTGTCTAAATTTCATCAACATTGTGCTATGCTTGATCTTTCCAGGCCTCTTCTATCTGTCATTCCATCTTGTTTTTTGATGCATTTCCAAAAAAAAAAAAATGGGGGATATCAATTTGGGATAGTTTTAGAATTTAGGATATATTTTCCCTGGTGGCTCAGATGGTAAAGAATCTGCCTGCAATGCAGGAGACCTGGGTTCGATCCCTGAGTAAGGACAGTCCCCTGGAGAAGGAAATGGCAACCCACTCCAGTATTCTTGACTGGATACTTGCCTGGATACAACCCACAGGAGCCTAGCGGGCTATAGTCCATGGGGTGACGAAGAGTCCGACACAACTGAGTGACTCACACTTACTTACTTCCCTCTAAATACTTCAGCATGCATAGCATTAACAGATGTCAGTATTTGTTTTTTGTTTTAATTGAAACATAGTTGATTTCTAGTATTAGTTTCTGGTGTACAACATAGCGACTCAATATTTTTATAACCTGTTGTTTTTGTTCAGTCCCTCAGTCATGTCCAACTCTTTATAATTTATACTCCATTTAAATTTATTATGCAACCTTTGTTAAATCCCCTGTGCTGTATAGTACGGCACAGGGAATATAACATTGTATTTTATTTATTTTATAATGGTAGTTTGTATCTACTAATTCCCTACCCCTATCTTGCCCCTCTTTCCTTCCCCCTCCCCACTGGTATCCACTAGTTCTCTGTATCTGAGAGAATATAACAGACTGTTATATTCTCTTTTAGTAGAGAATATACTCATATTCAGTTTTGTTTTTTAAGATTCCTCCACATTAAGTGATAAGATATAGTACCTGTCTTTCTCTGGCTTATTTCACTAAGCATAATACCCTCTAGTCCATCCACATTGTTGCAAATGGCAGCATTTCATTCTTTTTTTATGTCTGGGTAGCATTATATATATATATATATCAGAGAAGGCAATGGCACCCCACTCCAGTACTCTTCCCTGGAAAATCCCATGGACGGAGGAGCCTGGTAGGCTGCAGTCCATGGGGTCTCGAAGAGTCGGGCATGACTGAGCGACTTTACTTTCACTTTTCACTTTCATGCATTGGAGAAGGAAATGGCAACCCACTCCAGTGTTCTTGCCTGGAGAATCCCAGGGACAGAGGAGCCTAATGGGCTGCTGTCTGCGGGGTCACACAGAGTCGGACACGACTGAATCGACTTAGCAGCAGCAGCAGCAGCATTATATATAGATATCCATCTTCATCTGTTGATGGGCGCTTAGGATGCTTCCATATGTTGGCTATTGTAAATAACGCCGCTATGAACCGGGGGTTCCCTGTACCTTTTTTGAATGAATTTGTTTTCTTTGGATCTGGACCCAGCAGTGGGATTGCTGGATCGTGCGGTAGTTCTGTTTTCAGTTTACGAAGGAAACTGCATGCTGTTCTCTGTAGTGACTGCACCCGTTCGCATCCCCGCCAACCGTGCTCTAGGTTTCCCTTTTCTCTACTTCCTCACCAGCGTTTGTTACTTGCAGACATTTTAATGACAGGCATTCTGACAGGTGTGAATTGCCATCTCACTGTGATTTTTGATTTGCATTTCTCTGACGATTAGCAACTGGAACATCTTTTCACGGGCCTGTGGCCGTCTGTCTGTCTGCTTTGGAAAAGTCTTTTCAGCCTTCTGCTCATTTTTTTTTTTTTTTAATTGAGTTGTATGAGCTGTTTATATATTTTGGTTATTAACCCATTATTGGTCATATCATTTGCAAATATTTTCTCCCATTCAGTAGGTTGTCTTTTCATTTTGTTGATTGTTTTCTTTTTCTGTGCAAAACCTTGAAAACTTAATTAGGTCCCTCTTATTTATTTTTGCTTTTGTTTCTTTTGCCTCAGGTGAGAGATCCAAAAAAATATCACTGTGATTTATGTCAAAGAGCATTCTGCCTGTGTTCTGTTCTAGGAGTTGTAGGTATTTAGATCTTATATTTAGGTTTTAATACATTTTTAAAAATTTATTCTTTTACATACAGTTGTCCAGTTTTCCCAGTAATACTTGTTGAAGAGATTATCTTTTCTCCATTGTTCAATATTTGTTTAGTTTTTTCTTTGATAAAATTTCAATGAAAAATACAAATATCAAGTATACATTCTTAACAGATACACTTGTGTAACCCAAACTCCTGACAAATTATAGACTATAACTGTCACTTCCGCAGTTTCCTTTTCTTGTTAATTCCCATTTTCGCCTTCGTAGAGGCAGCCACCGTTCTTTTTTCCACCATAGATTGGTCATACTATGAATATATATGAATGTATATGTGTTTGTATATATTATATGCAGAAATGGAATCTTGCATACACACTATTTTGTGTCTGGTTTCTTTCTTTTTTGTGGACAAGCATATTCATTTCTTTTGAGTGGTACCTAAGAGGTGAATTGGTGGGTATATGCTTTAGTTTTATAAAATAACCATCAGACCTTTTTTCAGAGGTTCATCGACAAAAGACCGCATGGATACGTTGTGATATATTGTGCTATGGTTAAAATGAAGTAAAGCCACATGTGTCAACATAGATAAATTTCAAAAACATAATGTTTGGTGAGGGGAAGCAAATTTTAGATCAAAACATTCAGTATGATACCTTTATATCAAATTTGAAAGCTTGTGAGAGAAATATTACATATCGTTATGGATACTTACTTATACAGTAATAGCATAAAAGCCAGCAAGCAGTGATCAATTTCAGGCTACTGGTATCTCACGGGGGTTGTGGAGATGAATGGGATCCAAGGGGTTCACAATTGGCTTCAGCTGTATCAGTAAACTTGTTTTTCTCCTTAAAAACATCTGAAGCAAATATGGTAAAATGTTAAG
>NW_011494274.1:3347169-3387821 GCF_000754665.1 Bison bison bison | reverse complement strand
GCCCCTGCTCCAAGGGGCTGAGCCAGGACCAGGGAGCAGAGATGCTTGGTCCATTCCCTCTGTGTCCCTCCTGCAATACTGCAGTTCAGGGGAAGTGCCCCAGAGCCCCCAGGGAAGATGCCTCTGACCTGCCCCCAGATACGCAGCCTTGCAGAAGACTGCCAGGCCTGCCCTCCCCGCCTCGCTACTAAATTCAGGTCTGTGACCTGGGCCTAGCTCTCCCTCCAATCCCTACTTAAAATTGGGCTCATTTTAAAGTATCCGTTCTGTTGGCTTGTTTTGGGTTTTTCCCTCAGTTACCCTGACCTGATGTTTGTGCAGTTTCCCTTAGCCTGTCTTCTTCCCCATCACTCTGTCTCTAATGATTTTATTAATTTCCACTTTATTTTCACTTTTATTTCTCTGTATCTTCCACGGTATCCCTCAGAGTGGTGTCTGGTCTCTCTTGTGTTCCTTGTAATTGGTTTTTGTTCTGAAACGTCTGGCATTTATTTTTATTACGCTCACTCCCTAAATCTACCCGTTTCTGTCCCCTGCCCTCCCGCTCTCTGTCCCCTTCTGGTCCTTGACCTCACCATCCCCTCCTTGAACCATTTCTGCTTTGTCAGCTCCCTCCTTAGCTGCCGCTGCCTAGTTACATTTGTAAAAATTCATCATGGGACTTTGGAATAAAACTTGCTTCTGCTTTGTGGCCACAGTTTTCTGTTGAGTTTTCTTAGCCTGCAGGGAAGTTTCGTTGCTCCTCTTCAGAGTTTTCTTCTGACGGTACTTTTGTAGAGATGTGTTCCTGACAGTGCCTTTGATTGAATGTTGACCTCTAACTTTTTATCATTTTGGAATGAGTCGGAGTTTTCTAAAACGACTGTTAGCAAGAGAATCCCATGATGGGAACGAGGGAGCTGTCCGCATTTCTCAGCTCAAGGCTTCCTGCCTCTCTCGGGCATCGTATACCTGACTTCGTGGCACCTTCGTGCATCAGGGTGTCCTCTCCGTTTAGAGCTGTAACCTGGCTCAGCTGAGCTCCTATCATTCATCCTGGTTCCTCCCCCAGCCCCTGCTTCCCAGGCATCCTGCCCTTTCCTGCCTGCCTGCTCTCCCCGCTTTCCTGAGCTGCAACTGTGGCTGCCCCAGTCACTCACAGATTTATTTCTTCCTCCCCAGTGTCCCTGCCCTCTTCCTCCTTAGTCCCGCTCACCCAGCTGTTCCCACCCAGGCCGAGTCGTCTCCTGGGCTGAATTTTCACTGGGCATTGCTGAGACCTGCCCCCTCAGGACCCTTGTGCCATTTCTGCCCTTCCCTGGGGCACCTGCTGAACCTCCCATTATAGTTTCCCGTGTTTGTTGGCGGTGGGGGTGACACCGTGCACCATGCGAAGTCTGTGAAATTTCACCTTTCCTTGTTTTATTTACTAAAGATGTAAGCTTGTTGGTGTTTCACACCTCTATTCTTGTTGCTCTGAATGATTTTCAGGAAAATGGGAAAGATTCTGCACAGAACCGTCACCACGTACCCATCAGGCTGACCTAGTGTCCTTGGCCAGGCATTCAAAGCCCTGCACAGTCTGGCCTCAGTTTCCCTCCCTGCTCTTGGGTGTGACCCCAGCTCTGGCCAGACTAATCTCCCAGCAGCCCAGGAACTCACCGTGCACACGCCTTGCTCTCTGTTCCAGCCCGTGTTCCCTTTAGGGCCTCTTCATGGTAGCCGTTGTTTTCGGTGACCCAGCATGTATTTCTTCCACCACCCCCCGCCGCCCCCCCAACACCCCGCCGCCTCCCTCCCCGTCTCTACCCGTCCACCAACAGGGATAGACGCATAAACCCAGTGTGTTAATCATAGTTCCCTTTCCCTGGGCAACAGTTTAAGGGAAAGCTGAATGGCCCAAGCAGGGCCAAAGTCCCTCCCTAACTTCCTTCCACTGGAGCTAGCTGGAAGCCTGCCTCTTGCATCTGGGGTCACTGTGTCAAAGAACGTTCATCTGGAAGAACACACCATCTGCAAAATTGCAGGACGTGGTGACACACAGAGAGAGCTTCCTTAAGTCCTGGATCCACCGAGGTTCCTGGTGACATAAGCCAGTCCGTCACAGTTCAGCTTAAGTGCAACTGAACAAATCCTGACAAATACGCCTTATTGTGTTCTCCCATTACCCCGGTGTTTTTATCTATTGTAGCACACCTTACACCATATCGTAGTTGTAATTGCCTGTTTATTTGTGTGTGTCTCCTGCTGAAAGTCCTTTGCTCCAAGGTCCACACTGCTCACCTGGGTGCCTGACCAGCACTGGGCCGTGGATAAATTCTCAGTTGAAACTTCATTTCCGCGTTTCCTAATTCTTCCCATTACTCAAGGTCTCCACCTCCTTGTGCAGCATTCCAGATCAAATCCAAGAATCCACGTAAAATGTCCCGGATGAAGCAGGTTCTCATCAGAGCTGCAGCCTCCGCTTCCCTAGTTAACTCTAGCCAGAAGTGATGTCTCCTTCGTGCGAGCTCCTGTATCTCCTTTAATCAAATGGTATCCACTCATACTGTCTTCAAAGAGAGATGCAAATGACCTGAGGCTGATATAAGTTTTCAAATGTGATTGTAGATGCCAGAAGCAAGGGCCTAGTACCATGTTGCATGTAAAAGAATCCACAGTTGCTGAATGAACAGCTGAGTATGCAGCACAGTGATCCATACTTCAGAGGTCAGAGGGCAGCTGGTGGTCTGTTACTGGCTGTGGAGTCGTTACGTTAAGTGAGTCACCGGGTAAATTCAGAGGAACCTGAAAGAAGGATGAAGCTGAGTCACACTTCAGCAGAATGGGTGAATGCTGTTTGAAAATCTAATTAAGCCGTAACAACTGACCACAGCTGAAAAATACTTGTGGTTACTTTCTCCACCCAGACATCTCATTCCTTGGTAAAGGCGGTTAACTTGTCCAGGCTCAATAGTTGGAAGGAGAAATGAGACACGAGGGGGACAAGTCAGAGTTTATGATGTCTCCCATCCTGAGTGTAGCCCGAGAAGAGGCCTGCAGCCCTGGGTCCAGAGCCATGTTCACACTTCTCATAGCAGCTTCATACTTCTCTTTGGCTGTGCCTTACATATGTAATAAAAAATATATATATGTATATATATGTTAGTCGCTCAGTTGTGTCCAACTCTGCAACCCCATGGACTGTAGCCCGCCAGGCTCCTCTGTCCATGGAATTCTCCAGGCAAGAATGCTGGAGTGGGTTGCCATTTCCTTCTCCAGGGGATCGTCCCAACCCAGGGATCGAACCTGGGTCCCCTGAATTGCAGGCAGATTCTTTACCATCTGAACCACCAGGGAAGTCATATGTACTCATATAATCAGTGATAGTCTGGTTGAGTCAACTCTTGGTGGATTGTAAGCTTCAGAAGGCCAGAGACCTGGTATGTCTTGTGCAGAGCTCAGCCTCCCCACACCTAGAACAGTGCCTGGTCCTTAGGTCTGGGGCTATAGTAGGAGCTCTGCACATATGTATTGAATTCATATCTGCAATACTGGACACAACTTGTTTACCTTTTATGTAGCTTGCTAAAATGTTTACGTGTCCGGATTTCCTTGTCTGATGCAGATGTTAAAAGAACATCTTCAGGTCCAAGTCCTGTGAAGTCAGTGACCTCCAGCGTCTTATTCACTAAAGTATCTCCAGTGCCTAGAACAGAAGACATTCTTTCAATATTTTCAGAATGAATGATCTAAGTATCTGATTAGTGAAGTTTAAACTAAGGGAAGAAATGGGAACGAGCATCTCAGACTTAGTAAGAACATTCTGCTGAGTTTGTTTTAACCTTTGCAGTTTATAAGTACCCTCTCAAATGCTTAAATCTTATAGCAACACTATGAGGTTTATTTTGTCCATTTTATAGATGAGGAAAGTCTCAGAGGAATCACAGCGCTTGTCTAAGATCACATAGCTGGCAGGTTGGGACCTGAACCCTAGACTGCAAATTGTACGACCTTTCAACTTTTTCATGGATACCACTTAGAGATGAGCTGAAATTATCAGAAAACTATCAACATTTTATCTTTGGAATTATAGAATCTTAGAATCGGAAGTGGCCTTCCACATCAGAAATTCCAAACCCCTCTCTCATTTTTCAAAATGGAAAAAGAAGTTTTGGAGAACTACGACCTGTCCAGAGGCAGGCCTCTGGTTTGAGCCGTGGTTCGGCTGATGGCGGCCCCTCCACGCTGGCCTCCGGCTGGTCCTCAGATTTCATTCGCAGTTGGAGGCAGTGGGCTGAGCTGTGGGAGGCCGCTCTGTCTGCTTTCCTGTATCAGAGGCTCCAGAGACCCCGCCCTCTTACAGGAGCCTGGGCCTCGCTCAAGGAAACTGGGTTTTTTTTTTCTTTCTTTCTCTTTTTGTCATTTCTTTTTCTTCTTTCTTATTTACCCTGCAGGTGAAGGGCAAAGGCTGTAAAAGAAGCATCTGGTCTTCAGTGTTCCTTACCCCCTCCCCTGTAAGACCTGGTTTTGATACAGCCTTTGAGAGTTAATAAGAATGACCCCACTTACCTCTCCATTTATTTACTGTTATTATTGAACCATTCACACCTCCGAGCCCAGTTGTGTCTTCCTCTCTTTCTCTGATGCCCCAGGTATAGACCCTACTGTCTGACTGAGGGTGGGCTTTGCCCAGAATCCAACAGACCTTGCCCCTGTCTTGTAGGGATAACTACCAGCCTTGGAGGCAGATTGCATTGTTTGGCCTTGCACATCGCTCTTTTTTATGAGTCTAACCCTGATAACAGAAGAGTGCAGATCCAAATTTTACTGGTAATCAAACAAATGCAATGAAATACCAGTTTTGACTATCAAATAGGCAAAATATTATCTCAGAGACCTTGGTAGTGTATCTGGCAAGAGGGTGAGACAATGAGCACTTATCCATTGCTGCTGTAAATATGAATTGCTATTCCTTTTGGGCATACAGCCAGCTACCTATTAAAAAATACAGAGATTAAATTCAGTAATGCCATTTTTGTTCATTTATCCTGTGAAATCAAGGGTCCAGTTTGTAAGGTTCTATGTCCGAGGAAGTTTACTAAAGCTCAGTCTGTGACTGCAAAAAAACTAAAGACAATTTGAATTTCTGTCAGGAAATGTTGAATAAATTATGGTTTATCTGTAATTCAGAATATAGCATGCAGTTACTTTTTAATAAGTGAGGGTTATATGTATACACTTGGAAAACTGTCTATATGATATAAATGTAGACATAGAGTAACAGAGTAACATTAGTAGGGTGATCTTACCTTTGGAAAAACCCAAATCTCTGTGTGTATTGTTGTTGTCGTCAGTCACTGAGTCGTGTCCGGCTCTGTGACCCTGTGCACTGCAGCACATCAGGCTCCTCTGTCCTCCACTGTTTTTCTGACTTTGCTCAAACTTTGCTCAAATTCACGTCCATTGAGTTAGTGATCCTATCTAACCATCTCATCATCTGCAGCCCCCTTCTTTTGCTTTCAATCTTTCCCAGCATCAGAGTCTTTTCTAGTAAGTTGGCTTTTTGAATCAGGTGGCCAAAGTATTGGAGCTTTAGCTTCAACATCAGTCCTTCCAATGAACATTCATGGTTGATTTCCTTTAGGATTAATTGGTTTGATCTTCTTGCAGAGTAAGGGACTCTCAAGAGTCTTCTCCAGCACCACAATGTGAAAACTTCAGTTCTTCAGCACTCAGCCTCTTTATGTTCCAACTCTCACATCTGTAGATGACTACTGGAAAAACCATAGCTTTGTTTATACGGACTTCTGTCAGCCAAGTCATCATGTCTGCTTTTTAATGTGCTATCTAGGTTTGGTTTGTCATAGCTTTCCTTCCAAGGAGCAAGTACCTTTTAACTTGACAGTTGCAGTCATCATCTGCAGTGATTTTGGAGCCGGAGAAAATAAAGTCTGTCACTGTTTCTACTTTTTCTCCTCCTATTTGCCAAGAAGTGATGGGACCAGATGCCGTGATCTTAGTTTTTTTAATGTTGGGTTTCAAGCCAGCTTTTTCACTCTTCTCTTTCACCTTCATCAAGAGGCTCTTTAGTTCCTCTTCATTTTACTCCATTAGTGTTATCATCTGCATATCTGAGGTTGTTGATATTTCTCCCGGCAATCTTGAATCCAGCTTGTGCTTCCTCCAGCCCAGCATTTCACATGATGTACTCTGCAAATAAGTTATATAAGCAGGGTGACAGTATACAGCCTTGATTCATTCCTTTCCCGATTTTAAACCAGCCCATTGTTCCACATCTGGTTCCAACTCCTGCTTATTGACCTGCACACAGGTTTCTCAGGAGACAGGTAAGTTGATTTGATATTCCCATCTCTTTAAGAATTTTCCGTAGTTTTTGTGATCCACACAAAGGCTTTAGTATAGTCAGTGAAGCAGAAGTAGATATTTTTCTGGAACCCCCTTTCTTTCTCCATAATCCAATGAATGTTGGCAATTTGATCTCTAGTTCATCTGCCTCTTAGACACCCAGCTTGTACACTTGGAAGTTCTCGGTCCATGTATTGTTGAATCTCAACTTGAAGGATTTTGAGCATCACCTTGCTAGCATGGGAAATGAGCACAGTTGTATGGTAGTTGGTAAAGATTCTGCCGGCACTGCAGGAGACTTGGTTTCTATCTCTGGGTCAGGAAGGCCCCCTGGAAAAGGAAATGGCAACCCAATCCAGTATTCTTGCCTGGAGAATCCCATGCACAGGAGTTGGCAGGCGACTGTACATGGGGTCACAAAGAGTCGGACACGACTGAACGACTACCACTTTTACCCTTTGGACATTCTTTGGCATTGTCCTTCTTTGGAATTGGAATGAGAGCTGACCTTTTCCAGTTTTGTGGTCACTGCTGAGTTTTCCAAATTTGCTGACATGTTGAGTGTAACACTTTAATAGCACCATCTTTCAAGATTTTAAATAGCTCAGCTGGAATTCTATCACCTCCACTAGCTTTGTTCTTAGTAGTGCTTCCTAAAGCCCACTTGACTTCACACTCCAGGATGTCTGGCTCTAGGTGAGTGACTACACCATTGTGATTATTCAAGTTATTAAGACCTTTCTTTTTTAGTTTTTCTGTGTATTCTTGCCACCTCTTTCTAAGCTCTTCTGCTTCTGTTAGGTCCTTCTGTCCTTTATCATGCCCATCCTTGCATGAAATGTTCCCTTGATATCTCCAGTTTTCTTGAAGAGACCTCTTGTCTTTCCCATTCTATTGTTTTCCTCTATTTCTTTTCATTGTTTATTTAAGAAGGCCTTCTTTTCTCTCCTTGCTATTCAGTTGGGTATATCTTTCCCTTTCTCTCTTGCCTTCTGTTTCTCTTCCTTTCTCAGTTATTTGTAAAGCCTCTTCAAACAACCACGTTGCCTTCTTGCATTTCTTTTTCTTTGGGATGGTTTTGGTCACTGCCTCCTGTACAGTGTTACAAACTCCCATCCATAGTTCTTCAGGCACTCTGTCTACCAGAATCTAACCCCTTACATCTATTCATCACCTCCACTGTATAATCATAAGGAATTTGATTCACATCATACCTGAGTGACCTAGTGATGTTCCCTACTTTCTTCAGTTTAACCCTGACTTTTGCAATAAGGAGCTGGTAATCTGAGCCACAGTCAGCTCCAGTTCTTGTCTTTACTCACTATACAGAGCTTCTCCATCTTTAGCTGCAAAAGACATAATCAATCTGATTTCGGTATTGACTATCTGGTGATGTTCATGAGTGGAGTCTGTTGTGTTGTTGGAAAAGGTTTGCTATGACCATTGTGTTCTCTTGACAAAACTCTGTTAGCCTTTCTCCTGGTTCATTTTGTGTTCTAAGGCCAAACTTACCTGTTATTCCAGGTATCTCTTGACTTCCTAGTTTTGCATTCTAATCACCTATGATGAAATGGACAGATTAATGATGCATCCCAATAAACCCATGGTAAAAAATTAAAAATACATTTAAGACACCTAATCTTCTGTACTTCATAGCTTCAGGACAGAAATAAAGGACAGAAATGGTATAGATCTAACAGAAGCAGAAGATATTACGAAGAGGTGGCGAGAATACACAGAAGAACTATACAAAAAAGATCTTCATGACCCAGATAACCACAATGGTGTGATCATTCACCTAGACCCAGACGTCCTGGAATGTGAAGTCAAGTGGGCCTTAGGGAGCATCACTATGAACAAAGCTAGCAGAGGTGATGGAATTCCAGTTGAGCTATTTCAAATCCTAAAAGATGATGCTGTGAAAGTGCTGCACTCAGTATGCCAACAAATTTGGAAAAGTCAGCAGTGGCCACAGGGCTGGAAAAGGTCAGTTTTCTTCCAATCCCAAAAAAGGCAATGCCAAAGAATGCTCAAACTACCACACAATTGCACTCATGTCACACACTAGTAAAGTAATGCTCAAAATTCTCCAAGCCAGGCTTCAACAGTACGTGAACTGTGAACTTTCAGATGTTCAAGCTGGATTTGGAAAAGACAGAGAGGAACCAGAGGTCAAATTGCCAACATCTGTTGGATCATTGAAAAAAGCAAGAGAGTTCCAGAAAGACATCTACTTATGCTTTATTGACTACGCCAAAGCTTTTGACCGTGTGGATCACAACAAACTGGAAAATTCTTCAAGAGATGGGAATACCAGACCACCTGACCTGCCTCCTGAGAAATCTGTAAGCTGGTCAAGAAGCAACAGTTAGAATCGGACATGGAACAACAGACTGTTTGAAAATTGGGAAAGGAGTACATCAAGGCTGTATATTGTCACCCTGCTTATTTAACTTACATGCAGAGTCAGTTCAGTTCAGTCGCTCAGTTGTGTCCAACTCTTTGCGACCCCATGAACCGTAGCATGCCAGTCATCCCTCTCCATCACTAACTCCCAGAGAGTACATCATGCGAAATGCCAGGCTGGATGAAGCACAAGCTGGAATCAAGATTGCTGGGAGAAATATCAATAACCTTAGATATGCAGATGACACCACCCTTATGGCAAAGCGAAGAAGAACTAAAGAGCCTCTTGATGAAGGTGAAAAAGGAGAGTGAAAAAGTTGGCTTAAAGCGTAACATTCAGAAAACTAAGATCATGGCATCTGGTCCCATCACTTCATGGCAAATACATGGGGAAACAAGGACATAGTTACTTTATTTTTGGGGATCCCAAAATCACTGCAGATGGTGACTGCAGCCATGAAATTAAAAGACGCTTGCTCCTTGAAAGAAAAGCAATGACATACTTAGATAGCATATTAAAAAGCAGAAACATTACTTTGCCAACAAAGTTCTGTCTAGTCAAAGCCATGGCTTTTTCCAGTAGTCATGTATGGATGTGAGAGATGGACTATATAGAAAGCTGAGCACCAAAGAATGGATGCTTTTGAAATGTGTTGGAAAAGACTCTTGATAGTCCCTTGCACTGCAAGGAGATCAAACCAGTCAGTCCTAAAGGAAATTAGTCCTGAATATTCACTGGAAGGACTGATGATGATGCTGAAACTCCAATAGTTTGGCCACCTGATGCAAAGAACTGACTCATCGGAAAAGACCCTGATGCTGGGAAAGATTGAAGGCAGGAGGAGGAGGGGCCGAAAGAGGATGAGACGGTTGGATGGCAACACCGACTCAATGGACATGACTTTGAGCAAGCTCCGGGAGTTGATGATGGACAGGGAAGCCTGGCGTGCTGCAGTCCATGGGGTCACAGAGTCAGACACGACTGAGCCACTGAACTAAGTCTTAACTTCATAGCTTTGAGTCATCTACCTTAAACATGCTCAGAACACTGCCATTAGCCTACAGTTGGGCAAAGTTGATACAAACCCTATTTTATAATAAAGTGTTGAATGTCTCATGTAATTTACTAAATACTGAAAGTGACCATTGGGATAGTTTTCTGGGTACAGGATGATTGTAAGGGCATTGGCTGTTTACCCTCCTGATGGTGTGACTAACTGGTAGCTGTGGTCTGTGGTTTGAGAGTATCGGATGGCATGTTGCGAACCTGAGAAAAGATCAACATTCAGAATGTGAGTACAGACTCTACTGAATGCCTATCACTTTCGAGCTGTACTGTAAAGTCTAAAGTTGTCAATGGAACCATAGTAAGTCAGGCATCATCAGTATGTGAGTATTCAGAGGGGTTGGCAGGATACCAACTCAGCTGATGAAATTTATGCTTCGAGGGCAGACAGAATGTGGAAGGAGACAGCAGCATATCTGTGGTGTTTGCCTTGCTATAACAAGCACGCAATGAGTTTATGATTTTTTTTTAATAAAGTGAAAAAAATTTTGAGAGAATAGGTTAGACAGATGGGTTATAATCTAGTTTCTGTCACTTAATAGTGAGAGATTTGGTAAAGTATTTAACCTCAGTCCTCATCTGTAAAGGACTTCCCTGGTGGCTCAGACAATAAAGAATCCGCCTGCAATGTGAGAGACCTGGGTTCAATCCCTGGTTTGGGAAGATCCTCTGGAGAAGGGAAAGGATACCCACTCCTGTGTTCTGGCCTGGAGAATTCCATGGACAGAGAAGCTTGGCGGGCTACACAGTCCATGGCATTCTCAAAGAGGTGGACACGACTGAGTGACTTTTCCTTTCACTCATCTGAAAAGGGGAGTAATACCTACATCCCCATGTGTGATGCAAGGCAGTAGCATATGCAAAGCACATTGTAGTCCCTCTGTAAACATTAGTTTCTTTTCCCCTCTATACAAGCAATTTGTAGTAGAATATTAAAACACAAGCAAAATATGTTGGCTGTGGTACCAGAGTGTGTTATCCTGATGTGCTCAGTGTGGCATTGGCCTACAAAAGGGGTGATATGTGTCTCTGCTCCCCTTAATCCTTATGGAGATGAAGAATAATGTGCAATGGCACCATGGCTCTCTGGTGTTATTTACCTGGTGCCTCAGTTACAAGTAACCCAGCTGCAAAGTAGAGAGGAAGGAAGAGGGCCGCTGAATAGCCAAAACAGATGTCTGATGTTCTGGCTTCTGTGGGATCATTTATTCTTACTTTAGATAACCTGAACAAGCTTTTCCAGTAACGATGCTATGGCAGTTACGCTGAGAGCAGACAGGAGGGTCTTAGCCCAGGCGTGCATGGAGGACTAAAGTGCGAGCACAAGTACTCAGGAAGCCAGATGGTCTGGGGGCTAGGCCCTGTTTTCACAATGAATAACTGGTCTTCATAATGACGATGCTGAATTATTAGGGAGAAATTAATTCATGCTTCATATAATCTTGTAAAGGCCCCTAATTAGAGGGTGATACAATCTGGAAGTATTAGCTCCAAAGATGATTAAACTTTTCAGTTCCATTGTGTAAAAAAGTAAGTTTTGTTTTGGTATTAGTGCCAGAATATAACAGAGGTCTTTATCCTATGAGGGAAGATAGTATAGCTGCCTATAGTTAGAAGTCTGGACAGCCAAGTGTGGCAGGTGTTAGAAATTGTTCAAACAGGATTTTTAACTTGGAAAAACAGAATGATCTCTCGCAAGTACATTATTTGCTTTTTGACTAAAAGAATATCCACAGTCTATAATCAAAAATCCTTGGGGCCTGGTCAGTTTTGGAATTCAGAATTTTTCAGGTTTCTTAAGCAGTAGTATGTAATTTAGTAACCGCAGCAGAGTCTGACATAGCATACAATGGTCAAATATGTTAATGTTTCTATAGTGAAGGATTTATTAGGACAAAGAGTGGGTAGCTTATTTAAATAACAAAATCACCAAAATGAAATAGTGGGATAAATACAGAGTGTAAATACTCTAGTAGTCTTATTTCTAAGAAAACATTTTGTAAATCTTTCAAGATACACGGGTTTGAATTCAGCTAAATATGCCTGTGCAAAGACAAAGGTGAACATCCGTTGCCCCTGGTTGCTTGAGCGTCTTAGGGGAGGAACCTCAGTGCGTGTCGCCAGCAGCAGCCGGAGCGCCCCCTGCTGGCAGGAGCAGGACTAAGGGCCATTTTAAGTAATTCTCAGGTCAAATGGGAGAAGGCAATGGCACCCCACTCCAGTACTCTTGCCTGGAAAATCCCATGGACGGAGGAGCCTGGCAAGCTGCAGTCCAGGGGGTCCCTAAGAGTTGGACACGACTGAGCGACTTCACTTTCACTTTTCCCTTTCATGCATTAGAGAAGGAAATGGCAACCCACTCCAGTGTTCTTGCCTGGAGAATCCCAGGGACGGGGGAGCCTGGTGGGCTGCTGTCTATGGGGTCGCACAGAGTCGGACACGACTGAAGTGACTTAGCAGTAGCAGCAGCAGGTCAAATGCTTCGCTAATTTAGGTTTCCATCTAAGCAGTCCCTCTTAAATTATGAAAATCACCATAAGCTCACGCTCACTGATAAATGCGGCATGGTTCAAGGCTAGCCCCTGACTAATAACACAATTTCACCATCCCATGTAGGGCTGTTTTTTTCCACCCGTGTTTACAAAGTCATATCCATCATCACTGTTATCCTCTTGATGATCTGTATTTAAAACCGTTTCACACAGTCATTAGGATAGCTACTATCAGAAAACCAAATGACAGGTATTGGAAAGGATGCGGAGAGACTGGAGCACCTGTGCGCTGCTGGTGGGAATGCAAAATGGTGTAGTCACTGTGCAAAAGCAGTGTGACAGTTGCTCAAAAAATTAAAAATAGAATTACTATATAATCCAGCAATCCCATTTCTGGCTGTATACTCAGAATAATTTAAAACTGGGTCTCAGAGATATTTGTACCCCCATTTTCATGGCAGCACTATTTTCATTAGCTAAGACATGGAAGCAACTCAAATATCCATCACTGATGAATGGATAAGCAAATTGTAGTATATACATACAAGTCAGCCTTAGAAAAAGAAGGAAATTCTGCAATATGCTACAGCATGCATGAACTTGGAGGACATTAGGCTAAGTGAAATAAGCCAGCCACAAAAAAGACAAATACTATATGATTCCACTTACTTGAGGTACTTGTTGTTCAGTCACTCAGTTGTGTCCCACTCTTGCAACCCCATAGACTGCAGCACGTCAGGCTTCCCTGTCCTTCACTATCTCCCAGAGCTCGCTCAAACTCATGTCCATCAAGTCAGTGATGCCATCCAACCATCTCATCCTCTGTAACCCTCTTCTCCTGCCTTCAATCTTTCCCAGCATCAGGGTCTTTTCTAATGAGTCAGATCTTCACATTAGGTGGCTAAAGTATTGGAGCTTCAGCTTCAGGATCAGTCCTTCTAATGAATATTCAGGATTGACTTCCTTTAGGATTGACTGGTTTCACCTCCTTGCAGTTCGTGGGATTCTCAATGTCTTCTCCAACCCCATAGTTTGAAGGCATCGATTTCTTCAGCGCTCAGCCTTTTTTATTGTCCAGCTCTCACATCCATACATGACTACTGGAAAAACCACAGCTTTGACTATACAGACCTTTGTTGGCAAAGTAATGTCTCTGCTTTTTAATACGCTGTCTAGGTTTGTCATTGCCTTTCTTCCATGGAGCAAGCGTCTTTTAATTTCATGGCTGCAGTCACCGTCCACAGTGATTTTGGAGCCCAAGAAAACAAAGTCTGTCACTGTTTCCATTGTTTCCCCATCTATCTGCCATGAAGTTATGGGACTGGATGCCATGATCTTCGTTTTTTGAATGTTGAGTTTTAGGCCAGCTTTTTTCACTCTCCTCTTTCAACTTCATCAAGAGGCTCTTTAATTCCTTGAGATACTTAGAGTAGTCCAAATCATAAACACAGAAATTATAATGGTGGTTGTCAGGGGCTGAGAGGAGGGAAGTCTGGGGAGTTAGTGTTTATAGGTAAAAAGTTTAAGTTTCACAAGATGAAAAGAGTTTTGGGGATGGATGATATGGTGATGGTTGTGCAACAGCGTAACTGTATTTTAATACCACTGAATTATACACTTAAAAATGGTTGAGATGGAAATTCCCTGGCGGTCCAGTGGTTAGGACTCTGTGCTTCCACCACAGGGGACACAGGTTCAGTCCCTGGTCAGGGAATTAAGATCCTGCATACTCTGTGGTGCAGCCAAATAAACAAACACCAGTCCTTAAAAAAAAAAAAGCAAATATTCACTTACAAAAAAATGGTTAAGATGATTAATTTTATGATGTGTATTTTACCACAATAAAAAAAAAAAATACATTCACTCACACACACAAAGCCACTTCAGCATTTTCTCACTCAAGACACGCCCAATGGAAGTATCATCATCAATGCGGAATGCTTCTTTGATGTCAGTTTATACTTTTAGCTCATAAACTTTTAGCAATAAGTCTTCTCATTAGTGATAGGAAATCCTTTAAAGTATTCATCTGTGGATTTAGCCTCAAACATCACTGTAAACAAAAAAATTCAAGCATTATTAAAAATAGACTTTTAATTTTGAAATAATCTTAGATTTTCAGAAAAATTGAAAAGATAGTACAGAGTTCCCATATACCCTGAGCCCATCTTCCACTAATGTTAAATAACCATGGCATATTTGCCAAAACTAAGAAATTAACAATGGTATTGTACTATTCCTTAAAGCCCACACTTTAGCAGATTTCACCAGTTTTCTCATTAATGGCCTTTTTTCCCCCTGGTCTAGGATCCAATTCAGTTTACCCTGCTGCATTTCATCATCATGTCTCCCTGGTTTCTCCTTGAACCTATGGCAGTTTCCATCTTTCCTTTTTTTTCACAACCTTAAAACTCTAGAGAAGTGTTGGTGAAGTATTTTGAAAAATGTCCCTTGAATTGAGTTTGTCTGAATTTTCTCATGATTAGTGACTATTTATGCATCATATCAGTGAAAAGCACTTTTAATATTGATGTATCACTGTAATTCCAAGCCTGAGCACCTAATGGCATCCTGAAGATTGAACTTTTCCAGAAAGTCTTTGATTCTGAGACCCTTGTTAATTTCAGCAAGCAAGCACCTAGGACAATATTTGTCTTACTTGTTAAATGATTTTACTTGTTCTTCACTGAGGATAATTCCACATTGGCATCACAGGAAATTCAGGGTGGTCTTGTGGAGCATTTCTCTAGGAAAAGTAACATCTTGCAGTCCTTCCGAGGCAGCCTGCCTGCAGGGAGTACCCGCTGTAAATCCTCACTGACCCATCACCGTACTTCTCTGGTTACCTGTGTCCCGTGTGCAGCCCTGATAAATCACAGTGTTTTTCTGGTTACCTGTGTCCCGTGTGCAGTCCCGGTAAATCACAGTGTTTCTCTGGTTACCTGTGTCCTGTGTGCAGTCCCGGTAAATCACCGTGTTTCTCTGGTTACCTGTGTCCCGTGTGCAGTCCCGGTAAATCACAGTGTTTCTCTGGTTACCTATATCCTGTGTGCAGTCCCGGTAAATCACCGTGTCTCTCTGGTTACCTGTGTCCGTGTGCAGCCCCGGTAAATCACAGTGTCTCTCTGGTTACCTGTGTCCCGTATGCAGTCCCGGTAAATCACAGTGTCTCTCTGGTTACCTGTGTCCCGTGTGCAGCCCCGGTAAATCACTGTGTCTCTCTGGTTACCTGTGTCCCGTGTGCAGTCCCGGTAAATCACCGTGTCTGTCTGGTTACCTGTGTCCCGTGTGCAGCCCCGGTAAATCACAGTGTTTCTCTGGTTACCTGTGTCCCGTGTGCAGTCCCGGTAAATCACAGTGTTTCTCTGGTTACCTGTGTCCATGTGCAGTCCTGGTAAATCACAGTGTTTCTCTGTGTGCAGTCCCGGTAAATCACCGTGTTTCTCTGGTTACCTGTGTCCCGTGTGAAGTCCCGGTAAATCACCGTGTTTCTCTGGTTACCTGTGTCCCATGTGAAGTCCCGGTAAATCACAGTGTTTCTCTGGTTACCTGTGTCCCGTGTGCAGCCCTGGTAAATCACAGTGTCTCTCTGGTTACCTGTGTTCTGTGTGCAGCCCCGGTAAATCACAGTGTTTCTCTGGTTACCTGTGTCCCGTGTGAAGTCCTGGTAAATCACAGTGTCTCTCTGGTTACCTGTGTCCCATGTGCAGCCCCGGTAAATCACAGTGTCTCTCTGGTTACCTGTGTTCTTTGTGCAGCCCCGGTAAATCACAGTGTTTCTCTGGTTACCTGTGTCCCATGTGAAGTCCCGGTAAATCACAGTGTTTCTCTGGTTACCTGTGTCCCGTGTGCAGCCCTGGTAAATCACAGTGTTTCTCTGGTTACCTGTGTCCCGTGTGCAGCCCCGGTAAATCACAGTGTTTCTCTGGCTACCTGTGTTCTGTGTGCAGCCGAGGTAAATCACCGTATTTCTCTGCTTACCTATGTCCTGTTTGCGTCGTGCAGCGCAGGTAAATCACGTGCGCCTTTCTGACATCTGAGGGGCTGCCCCCTCCAGACGCTGCTAGTTTGGCTACGGGGCAGCGGTCACAGCACCCCCACGACCTGTGGTCACTCTTCAGTGCTCTGCACGTCTTTCCGAGAGTTTATCTCCAGGAAAGAGTTGTTTCGTCTACACTGTCAGTTTGTTCGAGGATAAGGTTTTCATCAGGCATGAGTTTATCAAATTTACCCATATAATTTTCTGATCATTAGAAGCTTTTCCCACTTGATTTCCAGATCATTTCACACAGTGATGCTTCTTCAACATGCCCTCTAAGGCACTTCAGTCGGGTCCAACTCTTTGCAACCCCATGGACTGTGGCCTGCTAAGCCCCACTGTCCACGGGATTCTCCAGGTAAGACTCCTGGAGCGGGTTGCCTTGCCTTCCTCCAGGGGCTCTACCCCGCTTCTTCAGTATCTGTAGCCAATTCTAATAAATGTTCACACAGACCTTCAGGTTCCGTTCTTCGTGGCATATATTCCAGGTACACATTCCCTTCTTGTGGAATCCACTGAGCCAAAACTTGATCAAGGTCTTAACTTTTTTTGTTCTATGCAACATTTTCTGGTTTTTTATTTTTACTAATTTTTGTCCATCATCACTGTATACCTTAAACAACATCTGTTTCTTTAAGTCATATTTCATAATTATTCTACTTCATAATCTCCAGTAAGATGCCTCACAGACCGCAGGATCAAGCTTCTGTAATAACGTCACTGTGCTGTGCTATTGTTAATGAAAGACACTTCTTTTCTTCTTTTTATCTTCTCACTATTACCACAGGGTATCTTTGACTCTGTTTGACGTTTTTATGGTTATAAAAGAACCAAAAAAAAAAAAAGGCAACAAAACACCAGTATTCAGCAGATATTTTGGGAGGAATGTTATGACACAACTGAGTCTTACGTCAGTTCAAGCAGTTTTGCTGCAAAATAAGTTTTGTGCCAAAGCTATGAAATAACTTGGTTTCAAGAGCTCTCAGACTTCAGAATTGCCAATAAGCAACTATGGGCCCATTTAAAAAATCTTTTGGCCACGACTCATATCATGTGCGGTCTTAGTTCCTGACTAGGGATTGAACCTGTGTCCCTGCATTGGCGGTGCAGAGTCTTAACCACTGCATTAAGGGACATCCTCAATGTCCATCGTTATGTCCCTGTCCATATCAGGGACATCCCATGGGCCTACTCTTTTTGGAAGATATGTTTCATGTAATGAAAGAAATAATAGTTCCCTTCATGAGAAAATGTTTCTTGAGCACCTAGGACAGTGAGAATACATTTTTGTTTGTTTTTAACCAGAGACCCCTTTAGCCTTGGAGCTCTAGCTGCCAAACAAAGGTTCTGGTTGGCACTGAAATTTCATTTATAGAAACAACAAATATTTTGACTTGTACAAAATAATACAAAGTAATACTCAAAATTCTCCAAGCTAGGCTTCAACACTTTGTGAACCAAGAACTTCCAGATGTTCAAGCTGGATATAGAAAAAGGAGAGGAACCAGAGGTCAAATTGCCAGCATCCGCTGGCTCGTCGAAAAAGCAAGGGATTTCCAGAAAAACATCTACTTCTGCTTCATTGACTGTGCTAAAGCCTTTGACTGTGTGGATCACAACAAACTGTGGAAAATTCTTAAAAAAATGGGAATAGCAGACCACCTGACCTGCCTCTTGAGAAATCTGTATGCAGGTCAAGAAGCAACAGGTAGAACCAGACTTGAAACAACAGACTGGTTCAAAATTGAGAAAGGAGTACATCAAGGCTGTATATTGTCACCCTGTTTATTTAACCTATATGCAGAGTATATCATGCCTGTCCTAGGCCTTGTAGGATGAGTGGCTTCCAGTGGGCAGGTGGGGAGGCACCCCACCCTGGCGTCCGTGCCCTTGCTCTTCGTCAGTAGCAGATCCCCTTATTTGGCTGAAAGAAGGGCCAAATACGCTTCCCCTTCTCCCTTGCGACTAGTAGAGACCACTGACTGAAATTCCCGCCAACAGCAGGTAAGCAGAAACGGTGTATACGGCTCAGGCAGTGGGGCAGGAATGTGCAGTGAGTTTGTAAGTCTTTAAGGAGCTGAGGGAAGTAGCAAGATGGCATAAGGTTGTTTCTCAGTAGCAACTCAACACCGAATCAACACGACGAATCACACAGAGGCCAGCCAGGTGCTTGTCCATGGGATCAATACCACCCAACAGCAAGAAACTTCCTTAGGAGAGCTGCTGTCCCCGGCCCTTCCGTCTGAGGGAGAGAGGCCACCGCCCTGGCTTTCACACCCCATTCATGACCCGGCTCCTACAGCCCAGCTGTCATCCTGTCAGACACTTCTGTGTATTTAGCATTTACATTTAAAGAAATTACTACAGAGTAGGCCCAATTTTAGCTTACCTTACCTATTAAAAAACAAACAAATAGAAAAACAGCCAGAAGAATGAATTTAGAAGACAAGCCACTGAAAAGGGTAGTGTCAATATTTAAGCTCCTATAATAAAAATACTACAATAACACTCCAAGGAGCGCAGTCCCCTGGTTTCTGCCTGTTCCCCAGGGCCCTGTGTGAGAGGCACAGAGGCACTTAGTCACATCTTCAAGTCAGCTGTACTTCCTCGGGATCGTTTCACACACTTACTGAAATTTCAGTCACAGCACAGGTGTAGCTATGGGATATGACTAGAACTCAACATTTCCCAGTCTCTGACGAGGGCATTTCAACTGGAAAATAGATGTAAAAGTCAGTTCTGCCAAAACTGACAGTAAACATAATAAGTCTTTGGGTCTGAAGTGGATTTTTTTTGTATAATAACCAGGTATTTGAATTACCAAGAAGTGTCTTAGCAATGGCACCCCCACTTTATGGTTTTAAAATAGAAAATATAGCCAGAAAGAATCTCCACCTAGACGAAATTTAGTGTGTCAGCACTACAGAGATTTTAGAAAATGTCAAATGTACAGATTCTATTAAAAGGGAGGCGCAACCTTTTAGTTGGAACCTGAAACTGATGTCCTTTTAATTTGTCAAGTCCTCCCCTGAATGTTGTGACCTCATGCAAGTTCTACCAATCCAATTATATGACAAAGTATACAAGAAGGAATTCTTTAGTTTATTTACATTGCTATACGTCAGTTTCTTCATCATTTTGCTTAAGAGCAAGAATATTAACAGAAGTTTCTTGTGTTAATAATCCCTCAGGTACTTCTGCAGAACTCTGGGGCTGCAAATGCATTCTGCAGCACATGTTTGCTAAACGCAACATGTTTTTGGATCAGCAAAACTTTTTGTAAGATGTTCCCTAGTTCCAAGACTTTTTAACTTGTTCTGGATTTCTGGGTAGATGTTTGTCATTTTTCTTCCCCCCAAAACTACTGCCTGACCTGTGAAACTCAGAAACTTCTAAGTGCAACATACTGATCCGTTTGACTCCCTTACTGATGGGTGCCATCGACACAGCCTAGGCTCATCAGGGAGACAAAGCCAGGTGCGTTCATGTCCCCTGGGGTCCAGGCTTGATGTGAAGCAGGAAACCTTGGCCAGGGCCTCCCGGGGTTTCAGAGATAATATGGACAAGCAGGTCCTGGGAAGGCTGGTTGAGAAAGAAGCTGTCCAGGGAGGCCACCACATCAGACTGTTACTGTTATTTTAGAGGCTTCATTTATCATCAACAAAGCCTGGTCAGCTCTGTAACTGCTAGTCCACTTTTCAGCTTCACAAACTTTTCTAGGGTGAGCCCGTTAAGAAATGCAGAGTCTCTGGCCCCACCCTGGACCTAGTGGATCAGAACCTGCATTCTTCATAAGATCTCCCAAATGATTCGTCTGCACATTAAAGCTTGATGGCCCTGGGATAGGAGTCTTGAGGTGAGCAGAGAAGGGGAATTGTGTCAAGTTGACCAGGGGTGCACAATAGGATGGGCCAACAATCAAGCTCGAGCTTGTACCCCCCGAGTGTCTCATGGCCCCAGTCCCCACTGTTGTGTGATTTCCTCCAGTAGCTCTTAGGCAGCTTGAGTGTAGAAACAAAGGCCTGCATTTGGATTAACATGAGGTTGGAGATCAGCAGAGGAGGCATGTCTGAAAAAGAGAAGGCACAGAGTTAAGCGTGCGATCATGAGGATGGTGCAGAATGGCGCTGAGGCTGGGTGGGAAGGAGAGTGGCCGTGAAGAAAGAGGATGACAGCCTGCATAGTTCTGATGACTTAAAGCAGATTATCTGATAAAGTGGGGGAAAGCTGCCTGGCAGAGCAGCGGTCCGAGACTGCTACACAGGAGCTGTGGAACTGTTGCGAGGCATAGAGATTGTTATGGGTGAAGGAAATGTTCTGTATCTGAAGCTGTCTATTATGGTATCCCCTGGCCACATGTGGCTATTGAACACTTGAATATGACTGCTGTGACTGAGGGGCTGAACTCTTAATTTTATTTGATTCCAATTAAAATAACCACTTGTGGCTAGGGGCTACCATCTGGAAAGGCCAGGTCTAGAGTCTGCAGTCTTATGGGATCCAAAATTGTACATTCCGGCAGAAGTTTTTATTCAAAATATAAATTTGCATGCTAAAGTATTTTAGACCTAAAATTAACCCAAAGACACAGAACTCAAGTCTTAATATAATTCTCAACTGCGTATCATCCATGGTCGATATGAAACAGAGGCAGAGCCACTAAAGGAAGGAAGGAGATCAAGATAGAAGGATGCGACAGGGAGCAGGGAGCAGTCACACTCTTCTCTGGCTGGTCACCTGAGACCAAGAAGGCACTTTGTGGCGGGTGGGCCAGTGCCTCTTATTTCCAGGGCAGCAACGGGAACCAGCCTTCAAGAGCTGTGCCTGGGATGTCTGCTCCCAAGGAAAGGGCCAGGGCTCCCAGCTTCTGGGGAGAGACAAGGAGGACTGGGATGTGGTCCCTGGAATTCCTGACAGCACAGTCTGCTCTGACTCCCTCTTCTGCCACCAGGGATTCTCAACTTCAGTTGCCTAAACATCACAGGGAGCTGGAAGAATCCAGATTCCTAGGCATCCTCTGGAGATTCCGATTTAGTAGGTCTGGAATAGAACCAAGAAGCTGAAAAACAGTTACTTAGTTTCATTGAAGTTGTGTTAAATACAAAAGGATGTACACAGTGAACAGTGTATCTTTCTCCAACCCTGGCTCCTAGAGCCCAGTTCTCCCCCACTCTTGCGTGATTTCCTTTTCTCACATTTCAAAAATGGCTCCTATCTGACGGGTGTGGCTACAGGTGGTCCACTGTCGCGGTTACATAGCAGTGCATCACACGCGTGCACCGGTTTATCCAGCCTACCGTCGGCGAGCCTTTGGGCTGTTTCTAGTTTCTGGCTGTTGGGAAAAAACGCTGAAAGGAAAATTCTGGGACGTGAGTCCTAATGCACAGAAGCACATGTTTCCGTATGGTCTGTGCCTGGAACGGAGCTACCAGGACACAGGGTGGTTGTGTCAAGAGTAGACCCACCTCCGCTTGTCATTGTCAGCATTGAATTTTTGCCAATCAAGTGAATATATAATTGTATTTCATTATGGTTTTAATTTGCATTCCCATCATAATTAATGAAGTTCAGCATCTAGACTCTCTCAGAGGGCTTGCCTGATTGTTCAGTCCATCCAGGAGACTCTTTTGACCTTAAAATCAGCCGATTAGGGACTTTATTACAAAGTCCCTTCACCTTTGCCATATTCTGTTGGTTAGAAGCAACCAGTGGTTCAGCCTTCACTGAAGGGGGAGGGATTACAGAAGCTCTGACCTTGCTCAGGGTCACCTTAGTATGTGTCTGTGTCGGGGGGTGTGAAACTGGCTCTCATTATCCACCATATATTCCGTTCACATGTCCAGTCCTAAATACACACAGAATGATAGAATTGCTAACTCATACCTTTGTGAGCCCAGATGACCACTTGGCTTATTTGTCTACTGTTCTTTTCATCTTAGCCTTATATTAATAGTACCCATTCAAAATGCTGATTTCCAGTTACTTAACCACACCTTCAGTGTGGTTATATTGTCATTTGTAATAGGTGCAATTGTAACTGGTTCCAAATTTGAGGTTCCTCCTTCACACACCCCGGTTGATTTTCGTCTTTTATTTTGTGGGGCTGCTGGGAGCACTACTGTGGTTTCTGAAAGCCAAAACTGTACAAAAGGGACACTCAAGAGAAACACTGCTCTTTCCTCATCCCAAGGAACCTGTCCCAGTTCCTCTCTCCGGCTTTTTTCTCTGCCCTCTGAAGGTCTAATAACTTCCCTGATGGTTCAGACAGTAAGGAGTCTGCCTGCAATGCAGGAGACCCAGGCTGATCCCTGGGTTGGGAAGAGCCCCTGGAGAAGGAAATGGCAACCTACTCCAGTATTCTTGCCTGGAGAATCCCATGGGCAGAGGAGCCTGGCAGCTGCAGTCCATGGGGTCACAAAGGGTCAGACATGACTGAGCAACTTCACCTTCTTTCTGAAGGTTTAGCTGCTGGTTTATTCTTCCTATATTTTGTACAAATGACCAGATACAGGTGTGTTTTCTTACATTCCCTTCTTTCTTGCATACAGAGTATCTTAAATACTCTTTTGCACTTTGCTTTTTTTCCACTTCAGAGCCTCAGAAATCATTCCAAATCAGTTCATAGATTTGATCTCATTTTTTAAAACCAATGAGCATTGACTTCCATTATGCAATGTACCACAAGATTTTCAACTATTCTCCTATGTGTAAACATTTAGGTTGTTCCTAGCATTTTGGATTTTACAGACAATGCCACAGTGACTAGTCTTTGGTCAGTATAAATTCAAACGGAGCTCGATAATCTTAGCAGATGTCAAACTGTGGAACCCTGACATCCCCATCCCTCACAAGCCCGTGTTGCTTCTGAGTTGCCTACGTTAGACTCCGTGCAGTCACTGCCCTTGAGATGTGATGGAGCTGCTGGATTCCCCTGACGTTCCAGTCCCCCTGAAGTAGGCCTACTAAAGACTCAACAATGACCCTCCACCTGCCCCTCTTGGGTAGGCGCTTTCATTTCATGCTGCTCCATCCCAAATCGACTTTCATGACCTTATTTTCATCTTTGGGGTCGCCCCTTTTCTTCACCCCTGCCCCCAATCTTTTCATCTCAGCTGAGTTTCAAAAGATAACAAAAATGTATCCTGCAGTAAGCTACCGTTCTACAATGCCGATCTTCCTCAAAGACCCTTCACACAGGAGTTATTCTTTGTGCTTCCTATTCAAGTATTCTGAATGTTACTGGCCTTTTTAAACTAGAGTTCCAGAGGAATTCCCTTGTGGTCCAGTGGTTAGGGGACTTCCCTGGTGGCTCAGATGGTAAAGAATCAGCATGCAATGCAGGAGACCTGGGTTTGATGCCTGGGTTGGGAAGATCCCCTGGAGAAGGGAAATAGCTACTCACTCCAGTATTCTTTGCCTGGAGAATTCCATGGACAGAGGAGCCTGATGGGCTGCAGTCCATGAGGTGGCTGAGTCACACATGACTGACGCTCCAGTGGTTAGGACTCGGTGCTGTCACTGCTGTGGCCCAAGTTCAATCCCTGGTTGAGAAACTAAGGTCCTGTAAGCTGTGCAGCATGGGAGAACAACAGAAACCAAAGCAAAACAACTGGAGTGCCACAGTGGGACATCGGTGGACCTCAGGGACACTGTCCTGCAACGTTTATATAAGACTGTGTCTGCATTTATCTGGGAGAGGAGCTATTAAGAATTCAACCAACCTTGCTTAAAAAAGGCTAAGAACCAGTATGTTAAATTCTGTATTTGTTTTTTTAACACAGATTGGCTGGAGGGAAAACGTTCTGGCTGGGATCATTCTTAAATTCATGTTCAGGTAAATGAGTATTCATTTTAGCTGAAAATTTTTAATTTATACAAGTTTTTTAAAAAAGTAAAGTATACAAATGGATAAGAAAGCTGTGGTACATATACACAATGGAGTATTACTCAGCCATTAAAAAGAATACATTTGAATCAGTTCTAATGAGGTGGATGAAACTGGAGCCTATTATACAGAGTGAAGTAAGCCAGAAGGAAAAACATAAATACAGTATACTAACACATATATATGGAATTTAGAAAGATGGTAACAATAACCCGGTGTACGAGACAGCAAAAGAGACACTGATGTATAGAACAGTCTTATGGACTCTGTGGGAGAGGGAGAGGGTGGGAAGATTTGGGAGAATGGCATTGAAACATGTAAAATATGTAAGAAACGAGTTGCCAGTCCAGGTTCGATGCACGATACTGGATGCTTGGGGCTAGTGCACTGGGACGACCCAGAGGGATGGTATGGGGAGGGAGGAGGGAGGAGGGTTCAGGATGGGGAACACATGTATACCTGTGGCGGATTCATTTTGATATTTGGCAAAACTAATACAATTATGTAAAGTTTAAAAATAAAATAAAATTAAAAAAAAAAAGTAAAGTATATATTAAATATATCTTTTGGACAAGTAAAACTAAAAAGCATTCATTTTAAGACAGCATATTAAAAAGCAGAGACATTACTTTGTCAGCAAAGGTCCGTCTAGTCAAGGCTGTGGTTTTTCCAGTAGTCATGTATGGATGTGAGACTTGGACTGTAAAGAAAGCTGAGCCCCGAAGAATTGATGGTTTTGAAGTGTGGTGTTGGAGAAGACTCTTGAGAGTCCCTTGGACTGCAAGGAGATCCAAGCAGTCCATCCTAAAGGAGATCAGTCCTGGGTGTTCACTGGAAGGACTGATGTTGAAGCTGAAACTCCAATACTTTGGCCACTTGATTCGAAGAGCTGACTCATTGGAAAAGACCCTGATGCTGAGAAAGACTGAAGGCAGGAGGAGAAGGGGACGACAGAGGATGAGGTGGTTGGATGGCATCACTGACTCAATGGACGTGGGTTTAGGTGGACTCCGGGAGTTGGTGATGGACAGGGAGGCCTGGTGTCCTGCAGTCCATGGGGTCGCAAAGAGTCAGACATGACTGAGTGACCGAATTGATTGATTAAGTAAGTTGTACCTAGTTTTAAGACTAATGACCATAAAGATAAAAGAATCTGACAAATGTGAAGGTAAAGGACATTTTATTTATTGACAGATTAAAAACTGTAACTCCAGGTAGTGCAAAATACACCACTGAACCCAATTCCAAAGAGCTGGTGTTGGTGCGCAATGTTTAAGCAACGCTACAATTATTTTTTGGCAAAGTGCTGTATTGTTTAGTCTGTGTATAAAACTGACCATCTATGAACCAATCAGTACAAAAATTTTCTATAAAAACAGAAAAAAAATTTAGACAGTGGCTCAAGAAAACAAGCTGCCATTTATGCATAGATTGATGTACAGTATATAACCTAACCAAATGTCCCTTTTAAGTTTTCAAGTTGTTGGAAAAAAAAACAAACTGTCCAGAAACACATCAAGAAGGCAGAGTACAACCTACAATACTCTTCAGTCTCTAGAACAGATGCCCTGCCCTTGAAAAGCAAATGTGTTCACAATTTTACTTGATGGAGGAAAAAAAAACACCAAAGCCACTTAAAATATTATAATACACACATTACTGATTAAGATTTCCAAACCTCTGGAGGAAAACACAAGCAAAACCACTCATACACACCAAGCTTGGAAACAGACACATCTAACCTCCCCAAGCACTGGTTTGGTTTTTAGAAGTCAACCTAGAAAACAAATACTAAAACTTCAGGCAAATACAGAGAAAAATTGGGCATTTAGCAATTACACAATTTAAAAAAATATTTTAAGAAAAACTGTCAGTGACGCACAAAACATTATCCACTTAAGCTGCCTTTCTTGGAATAGTAACTTCTCCTCCCACATAAAGGATACTGTTGCAGACAGAAAAAGATATCCTTATCTGTGTGCTTTCCAGGACTGCCTCCTCCACCCCAGACCACTGCAATTGGTGTCAAATTTCAAGTGAAATTGGTACATGGCAAGGCAGACACCACTATATTATGTAAGTTTTCTAAATAAAGCGTTTTATATAAAACTTTAAGCATTAAAATAAGTAGATAATGCCATTTATAATACATCAACAGGGCCGATGGCAGTGAAACCATCCATGATAGTGGCCCAACTCTTTAAAGAATTTAACCAGTATGTATGGGACTTATAGAATAAAGATAATTTTAAGGTAACATTACAAACATATGCTAGTATCTCCAGTACAAGGAGCAGTCTCTTAACTGATTCTAAAAACAAAGATTAATAATTGGAAACTCTTAAACTTTTTCCACTAAGCTATTTAAATTTAAATGTCTATCTTCTAGAGTCCTTTTTTTGTTTTGTTTCCAACTCAAAGAAGATGAGAAAAAGAAAGATACCCTTCTTTACTCTTTTTTCTTAAAAGAGTATATAAGACAATATATTTCTTTGAGGAAGAAGAGAAATAGCAAAGACACTCAGGTTCAATGAAGACACAAAGATTACAAACCAGTGTACTACACAGATTTGAGAAGCAAAAACATTAGGCAATGCTGAACGGCCCTCTGAAGTCTTAAGTAACTGTCACCTCACTAGAATCAGAGTGCTGACACAACAGAGAAGGTATGTAAACAGAACAGTTTGCATCAGAACTGGGGAATGCACAGGACAGCAATGTAAAAAGGCTCCCTGGAACCATAAGTAGTAAATCCAATCACTCTGCACCTTCTGCAAAAAATTCCCTCCCCTCCCCCCAACCCAACCATATAAATTCCCACAGAAGATAAATAATGGGTGGTTAATTTTCAACTTATGGTGCAGTACATAATCAAATTATTTGAGGAAGAAAAGTAATAAACATAAGATATACATCATAAAATGTTTTAAAAATGAAAAACACAAACTTTGAGAAACATGGTGCATTATAAAAACTAAGAAACTCATTCATGAAGCTGCTGTGTGCACCACATATTCCAGACTTTTCAGTTTAGAACCAGAGTGCTAAATTCAAAGGGGTTTTATTTCTCACTGCTGGAATTTTTAAGAAATATGCACTAAAGCACACTGTAAACCATTTATATTTACAACAGCAGAAATAATAATTAACTTATAATAAGCTGCATTTCAGCCCTGTTTCAAAGAATACTTAACAGGTCAATAGCACTCTCTGTTATTATTGGTCTTGTGAACTTGCACACAGTCGATCCCTCACACACGTGATGGCCAAGAACTGCATTAGGTGACCACTTTCTTCAGTTCTTACATGGGCCAGTTTAGACAGAAGCCTTGGACACTGATGCAGAAACCACCGTATGGTATCACAGATACGTGGTAGGCCTTACCCTGAAAAAACACTGAAAAGACGAAGTCAATTGTTTTCCAGGTACAAAGCATAAAAAACCTGGCTCGAATAAGGCAAACGAAAAGTCAGTAACTGATAGAGATGTAAATGTATTTAAGGTATCAGGAAATCTGAAAAAATAGTAGTTAAAGACCATTGCAGTTTTATATACAAATCTGTTCATGCTGCCAAACAAATTCTCATGGCTGAACTTCTGAAGCTCATGAGGACTAACAGCTTACATTTAGTATGTGAAAAAAAGAAACCCCCATGTATTCAGAGGCTTACACCTATGCTCAAGTTAGCAACATGCGGCCCTTTAACAGTCATGGTATAAAACACACACACCTTCATGAACACGCTATCTCCCAAGGCTGGTAAACACAAATAGTAACAAAACAACTTCTAGCTCAGTCTGACAAAACTTAACAGACTTGGCCCCTAATGAGGAAAACAAATAAATAAAGGGGTAGTCGAAATGGAAGGGGACTAAGGTGAGAAGGGAGATCTAGACCCTTGTTCTGGAGAGACATTCCTGGCCCTTCAGCACAGCCAGTAGTGGAGGAACAACCTACCACCCCCGTCTAACTAAGCTATGTGACCTCTTCCGACTCCACACATCCCAATCTGGTCAGAAAAGAGGCAGCTCTTCACTGCAAAGTCTCCCATGGTTCCCTGCACCCAACTGCTACAGGGTTACTGAATAAAACAGTACTTCACACTATATGCTGCTTTTTCCTTGACAACACTGTCTAGTCATGTACTCAATTAGGATTGCAGAGGAGAATGGAAAAATAAGCTATTTGATTATGAAGGTGATAGTATTATTGCTCTGTCAGTAGAATGTGCTTTGGATTGTAAATGTGTTTAACTTAATTTCAGAGGAAACTGGTCAGAGTGCAGATGGCTCAGCAAAACCCATCACAACTGCGAAAAAATAAAGTGACTGGCTAGAGCTAAAGAAATAGGTTTTCTCTGCGTTCGTTGAGCTAACTGGCCTCGGTGTGACTTGAACCCTGCACCCTGGCCTCATGAGCACCAACACTCTGAAGAGGAGTTGTGGCCGAAGAGCTACCCTGGCCCTGCCCCTTCACTAGACTCGGCAGAGAGGCCCTTGGAATTTCACACGAGGATCAGTTCAGGACAGCCCCACTTCAAATCAGTACCCGGTCCTCACGACTGGGAGGGAGGTACGTGTTACTACTCCCTCCTGGGTGGAGGTACCAAAGGCCAAAGTGGTTAAGGAATTTGCCTGAAGCCCAAATTAAAAATATATATATAAACTCAAGGAAAAACTCAACCTGTCACTCTTCATTTAGATGCTACGAATAGACGTCACCAGGAATCCCCTTTACCGCTGCTTGCCAGCTGGCGGAACAGACTCCATAGCAGAAGATCTATCACTGTATCAGAAATACAAAGCCTCTCTCTTTTCCCCTGGGCAGATATGAATAGGAAGCCACTAGAATACAGGACACGTACTTCTGAATTTACAGCTGATGTGAGGTGGCAAGTAGGCAGAGCTGGCAGGAAAGAATCCAAACATTGGACCAATGGATTACTTACAGATACACATTTCCCCAAATACAATTTCACAGGTCGAATTGAATCCCTCTGCACATGAGACGGGCACTGTTATCCCACGACGCCGTAATGTCTGTACCACGTTACACGGTCACATCGGAATTATTGAATGCACTGTTCACTAACACTTAATGTACCTGAATTCCAAAATGAACTGCATGGCTAATCTGGGAATTAAAAACCCCATACACACAGAAATATATCAAGTTTTCTTCCAAAAGAAAGTTCAGCCATAATTCCATTTTATCTGTGGCAACCACATCACCTGTTAATGCTCATGTTAGTGTGTAAAAATATATTCATTATATACAGAAAAGATTATCAAGTACTGGTCAATAAAGTGTATGGCTGACCCTGAGAATAAATTTCTGCTTACTCAAAAGACTGATTAATACCAAATAAAATGAAATAGAAAGATGCCTATTCTCGTACTTGGGAAGAAACATCTTTAAATTGCTAATTCATGTACATCTTAATAGCTTTAAAGACCTTCCCAAACACTAACTGTATTGATATGTTTCCAAAAATATTCTGAAAAAATTTTTACAAAAAAAGCAAATGTTAAGAGCAAGGCATTACTTTATACCCAGCATATAACTCTGGTTTTCAAGATAGTGTCTAAACACACCAATAAAACTATGTGATTGGTCATCTGTTGGCTGTAAAGAGACAGCATCTTCACCGTCCATACATGCACATGCCCACACATATGCACAAACTATGAGAAACCAACCGAACACACTTCAGATTCTTAGTAATTGTACTGACGTGGGCAGGGCTGATGGACAGCCCAGCCGCTGTGCTTGACTTGCCGAGAGTGGCAATCTCTGGTAAGATTTTGGCGACGAAGGCTATTTCTGTTCAGAGACTGTCTTTCACTGTGTTCTTTAATCCACTGGGAAGGGCGAAAGCTCTTGGGTTGTTCCAGAAAAGCTGTATGAGCAGCGAGAGCTGCAACATAGCAATGAATGTGCTGCCCCATTTCATTCTCGGCTTCCACTCTGAAACAGAAAAAATTGGGCATGTATTACATAACATAGTATGTTATCGATGAAACTGAAAAAGCTACTTGGCAATTCAGTTTGCCACACTCATTTGTTTATGGTTGAATGAGAGCTCAGTATCTCATGGCTGTCAGACAAGTTTTTATTTTGTGACCACACTGACTGATAATGGTAGAAAGAAGCAGCCAACTTTCAATTGAAATATGTGATAGAATCCACCCAGAGGTGGTAAATTAAGTGAACTGTAGGTTTTAAAAAAATGCTTTACACTTTGAGTGAATTTCAGTTACACACCAAACACATTTATACATGTAGTTTGATTCTCACTATAACCTTAAAAGAAAACTATTTTAATTCCTAAATTTTACTGATCAGAAAACTCAGGCTCAGAGAGGTTAAGGTTAAGGTCACAAATATTAACTGACTCAACCAAGAATGTAACAAAAGTCCCACTCCAAGGTTTGGTTATGAGGCACTGTGCCAACAGCAGCTTCACAGACTCTGTGTGTCTATAAGCAAAATGTTCTAGGAAAACAAGTTTTAAGTCTGAATTTAATAGAAATATGCATAAGGAAATTCTACTCATCTAAAAATAAATTTGTCTTGGTAAGATATCTGCTTATTACAAAACATAATTCTTAAGTTTTAAATTTATATCACAACAGGTACACTTTGGAATGGCATTTGCAGAGCAATATTATAAAGACCCTTGGAGAACACATAATCTTAATATATGGCTACAAACCATGTAATTACTGTTTTCTATATTAAAAGCTAATCAGATAGTTCTAAACTACATTAACACGTAATGAAGAACTTTAAGATTTTTAAGGGTTATTTTACACAGGAAGGCAGTTATATATTCTGCCTACAACTGCTAGAGGAAAACACAGTTACATTTTTAATATATTATTTTTATTAAATAGTAGAGTTAAAGCTGGTCACATTAAGAAACTAACAGAAAGCAGTTAAAATAAAACAAAGACAGTGGTTTTTAAAAGCTGGATGCCTTGAGTCCTTTGCCTTCCTGCTCAGACTGATAACACATATCACACAGTCTCAAATGAAATATACTTACTCTGTGCCAATGAGTCTTATAAGCAGCTTTTCCTGGCCCTACAAATGTTAAATGGTGAACTATTAAATCACTAGTAAAGTTGAAAATGCTATTTAATTTTACTATTAGGATGTGGTCAACTTTTCTTTATTAAAACTGGGTTACTACGGGTCATTAAAGGAACATGTATTACTTAAGATTATGATAGCATATAAACCTTCACATACAATATTTTATAAAGGCTAAAATGCAATGAAGTACATACTCTGAAGCCTTCTTTAATTGTTAAGCACCTTACTTTTATGTGCTTTATGGTAATCTCTTCAAGGATATACAGGATGGGAACAATCTTAACTTTCAAAAAGCATACAATATATTTCTTGCTCAGAAAATACAGATATTTACTACATAGCCATCTTCCCAATTTTGGTGACATCTGATTTCTATCTTGATTTACTGGGCCTTTCTTATAAAAATTTAAAATCCAAATATAAAGATGTTAAAATTTTTTAGTTATTATAAAACTGTAATAATTTACAGTACTTTCTTATGTTCAGAAAGAATTCATATAAATTTAGGTATGTCCATTTGATCCTTTATTTATAATTAGCTACCTAAGTGTTATATCAAAACATATAACAATATACAGTGACAAACAAGATATAAAAAATGAACATTCTCACTGCATCAAAACTACAAACACTTAACCAGGTTCAGTGCAAGGTCCTGAACTGGATCCTGGTTTGGACAAACTAGATGAAGTGTTCTGGGCTTTCCTGGGCAAATCTCAGTGTGGTCTGTATAGTTCACAAAGTAAAATTTTACTGGGGAGAAAAAAAAAGGTAGCGCACACTGCCGAAGGAAGCAGATTATAAACAGTACCTATAGCTTGATCCCATTTGGGTTTAAAATGGTGTTATAGATCCATGCATGGGCACATCCAGAAAGTACCACCTGGAAGGATATGCCCTGGAGTCTTGACGGTATTCATCTCTCAGTAGTGAGAAAAACGTCATTTAAAATTTAAAACTTTTTGCCCTTTCTAATTTTCTGCAGTGCATACGGACTGCTTCTGTTGTCTATGAAGCTGCTAAATATACATATGTAAATACACATACTTTAAATATTGAAAACGTAAATATACAAATGCTAGTAATTTAAAGTGGCTATTAATCACACTAAATTCTCGAGTGGAACTCCTCAGAGATCAAAATAAAGTTAGAAGAATTTCTAAGAACTGAAGAAATTAACTTGAATCAACTGTTAAACAATTAAATTAATTAAACCATCTCAAAAAATTGTATTTTAAATTTATGTTGGAAAAAAAAAAATTTCTGTTGGAATGCCTGAAACATTAACCTCTTGATAAATTTATAATATGGAATAAAGTGCCAAAGTAACATTTCCCATCAAAGATCCAACTTAATACAAAGCGTGGGTAACTATATAAGCAAATGTTTTTCAGTCTGGTACAAGTGTATGTTTATCTTCATTCAAGAACATCTACAATATTGACAGTTTAAAGTGCAGCAAACTCTGGTAAAGTTATCAGATTAATGAGCTGCCTGGGCTTTGTTTATATTTGGCAAACAGGAAATGGAAGGACATACGCATACAGTGGCCTGGTTAGTAAAGTCAGAGCCTGGACACTGAAAAAGCGGCCCTCTGGGTGGCCTCACTGAACTATAGGAACACTGTGGGCGGCTCCAAAATCCAGGTCACCTGTCCCCTTGACAGGTATAAAGGGAATTAAGTCAGTGCCAGTATCCTACAAATACCTTAATACCCGAAGGGACCTCCCACCAACGTGCATCACAGACCAGCTGGACTTTGAGCCACTGAACGCAGCCACGGGCTTTGTTTTAGTGGGTGGGAACAATCTTGAATATAGTCCCTGGATAAAGGCCACAGACTTGTGAGTTTGTTCTGGAACGGATTACTGACTAGACACCCTCCCTGAACTGTTTCAGAAGCTCAACCCATCTGCCATCCAAGCAGAGCCTTTCAGACCACTTGGGACACCCATATAACCACAAAACAGTATTTGGATATGAAAGCTTCCCTCTGCAAGGCAGAAAAGAACTCTCTGAGAAAAATGCTTTGCTAAATCTGCCGTTTTATTTACCTCATGCTTCAGATTCCTCGGGTTTTCAAGGCTAAGCACCATCTGATGTGACTTAGTTAGGACTACTTCGAAGATCGTGAGATTTTAAGATATACCATTCCTGTCAAATTTGATACCCCAAATAATCCAGCCTATAAAGTGCCAGAGTTATATTCTAAGATACTTAGCAGAAATGCCAGTCTTTTCTTTCCATTCAGTAGCAGAATATCACAAATGAGACAGCTCTCCATTACATAACTGGGGCCATGCTAGAACTAATTTTTTTGAAAATCTCAAATGAGTTCATCTTTTCATACCATTACCCGCCTTATACACTAGGCACATACTTTCACGAATGTCTGTGGAGACAGTGACGTACCTGGGACTGCCTGGGTTATGAAACTCCTCAGTCCCACAGTGGGCCTCGCTGAGGCGGGGGCAGGGCTCGTGCACAGCATAGACGGACATGCTGGGGTGTTCAATGAGAAGGTTTTCCATAGGACTGGTCTCCACCTTGATAGTGGTTAATCCACCTGCAGTAAAACATGGGGGAGGGGTGATAAACCAGCTCTCCTCCATAGGACAGGACTCAAACTGGAGGAAGCAGGAGTCACTCGTGTCAGCCAAGCACTCGAGAGATGCAGGGAGACAGGAAAAGACTGAAGGGCGCTCGGGAGGTGACTCTTCACTGATGTCTTCTTCCTCTTCATCCTCTGCTGCTGAGAAACCCGTGCAAGTGTCTAGATGGCAGTCCACACACGTTGTTGAAGTCCCGCGGGGTATGAGTAACACATTGAGATCACATCAGAGCACAGAAAAAGAAGAGATGATGCTGTTAGCTGATGCTCACAGTCCTCCCTTTATTTAGATCAGACACAAAACCATTCATATTCACTCACAATGATCATAAAATAATTTCTGAGCACCTAGTGTGCGTGTGTGTGCATGTGTGTGTGTGTTAGGGGGCGGTGTGTATCATTGTATGTGATGGATTATGTTGGTTTGGCAGAACAGTTTTTAAGGCTGGTCTCTATTTTGCTGAGTAAACACATAATGCACCAAATGGGTTACTGCTGGTAGAGGATGGGGGTTTCCTATAAAAGTGCCTCTGGCTGGATCAGGGTGTAAGAGCTGCCATACTGGAGAGGCTGACCTCAGTGTCACTGACCTGATCATCTGGCACAGAATGCTTCCTACAATTTTTTTAGACAAATTCTTGTTTATTAACTTTTAAGGCTTAAAAACCTTCAGTTATTGGTTTACTTATGCAAAAACTCAATAAAAGAGTTTCCACTTTTGCTGTGATGATTAACGGCTAAGAATATCCTTACCTATGAAGTCAACAAGAATCCACTCATCATCTTCTTTCTCACTAAATTCTGGTTCTTGGTTTGAAGAAGTATTGACTTCACCCACAAACATTTTATTCAATCTCTGGAACATTGTTAAGGCAAGATTGAGACTTTGGCTGGATGTCTTTGTAGCTGAGATTTCCAAAACCTGTCTTCGGTCAGCCTGATGCCGCTGACAGGGGATTAAAGTGCACAAGGTGCTTATTCAACTTAGGTGAGAAGCAGGAAGAGCCATCAGCCCTAAAATAAAACAGTAAAAAGGTCATTTCAGATCAGCACGTGTTTATGTAACATGCACATCCCCTCACACCTACAGAAAGGCACAGGCCTTACCTGCAGCGCGGCCCTTCCCTTCTTTCAGACACAAGAACGCAGAATCTCTTTTTACAAATATTAATGGAGTACTCAAACGCAACCTGTACATCTCTCAAAATGCGCAATGGAAGGGGTTGGTTCTTTTTTCACTTCTGTGCTTTTATAATAAGGGATATAAAAGTATATCCCTGGGTAACATATTTCAACTGAAACACTACTTTTCTATAAGTAGAGTGAAAGCTAGGTTTTCATGGTCAGCTGGTCAGAAGCTGCCAACTGATCCTAGCACTCCTCCTGGGTGCGTGTCCACTACCACGCCAAGCCCTCCCCTTTCCCTGGCCCCCTTTCTCTCCTGCTCTATTCTTGTGTATGATTGTAAGCACACCTAATTCCATTAAAATCTCTAACTACAGCACACTTTGACCTTCAAAACCATTCCTACAGCTGGCATGGAAAAAGTCACACTGCAGAGAACTCAGGTGGCCCAGCAACCAGAACCGAAAAGCACCACTGTGGCTGGGTTCAAAGGTGGCTTGTCTCCTACTAGTGTGAGGAAGTCACACTACTCCAAGGGTTCTACCCCATGGAGTTCGGGTGAGTTCTAATGAGGAACTCCAGCCTCGCCTGGTCTTATTCCAGAGGTCCAGATTTATATACGCATTTCTGCCTGGTTACCTGATGGGCAGACCAAACCTAACAAATTGCAAGATCTTTCATTTTCCCCACAAACATACTCAGGCTCGCTGCCCGTCGCCCCCCTTCTCAGGAAGGAGAGGCAGCAGTTACTCAGGCCAAACGCTTAGCCCTCATCCTAAACTCCCTTTCATCCACACCCCCGCACCCCTCACCCAAACTGGCAGCACATCCTGTGGACTCTAGCCGCACACATGGCTGGAATCCACCTACTTCTCTCCACCACTCTCACTCTACTTGAAGCCAACTGGTCTGACTTTGCCAATCACCACCTCCTAGATGGCTTCCCTGATCCTACTCTTGTCCAATGAGATAGTGCAGACAACCTACTTAGCAAGGCACTTGGGACAGAGTTCTCAGTCAGTGTCAACTATTCTGCAAGTATTTGCTGAGCACCTATTATGCATCAGGCCTAGTGCTCAGGGCAGGAGAGACAGCAGCAGACAAGGCCCTCCCACAGCAAGCCCACCAACCCAGTGTGATGAGTATCACGTGAGGAGAAGTACAGGGGTCACAGAAGGACACATGCAATCATGACCTTCATTGTGAATGGTTGAGAAGCTCAAGAATGGACGAAGTAGAAACAATGCTGTGGAAACGTGCAGATGAGTGAGAATGTGGCTTCCATATGACTCAAGATCTAGGTGGACAGTCTTGACAGCAGGCTTAGGGGTATGTGGGGACTGGATCCTGCAGGGCATCGTGCGCCAGAAGTGACGGGGAGGGAAAAAGTCAAGGATGCCCTAGGTTTTTGGCCTGGCCAACGGCGGGATGGGGGCGGGGCGGGGGGGGGGGGGCGGGGGAGGGAGTTGGTAGGTTCAGTGGAAGAGGAACACAGCAGAGGTGTAGGCCATGTGCTCTGGACACGAGGAACTGGGGAAGCTGGTGAGTCCTGGGATGTCTGCAGGAGCTGAATCTAGGGCTCTGCAGTCCAAGAGCATGGTGTCTGCTGAGGGCACAGATCTGGGAGTTACCAACACAAAGGGGGTGACAGGAACCATAAGAACCGTAAGAGTGGAGGAGATCACCCAGAGAGCATCAGCCCTGAATCCCTAACTTCACACTCTGGATATTTCATTTTCAAAACAATCATCCTTAGCTAAAAATGATGTGGTTCACATCTGTTGGTGATGAGACTCCTGGTTCAATTCCTTATGTGTGCACTGGACTGCTACAACTGTTCGGCAGGCTACTACTCGTATAGTACTACAAATATGTGTTTAAATAAATGACATTTGAATAGTTCTGTGGTCACAATCTGTCATCCTCAGCCATTAATTATGAAAAACGGGTAAACAGGAAGTGTCACTTGCATAACCAGTCTTCCTAAAACCCTTCTGGAAAGCAGTATGGCCAATCACGTAGTCTGGAGCTCGAGGATGAGAATGCAAAGTAAGCTTTATGTTGCATGTAAGAGAATTTACAAGAGCAGTGGACTGTGTAGTTGGCTAGACTTGATTACCCCAAAAGATGAGCTATCCCAGGGCTGCTGTGCACGTAAAAGTTTTGAACATATGAGCTAGGCGGGAGAAAGGATACTTTTAATCTTTCCCCCATCTCTCTTAAATTATTGGCCCCAAGTACAGTTCTGGGTCTGCTGACCTAGTTGGATGAATTCTCCAGAGTGCCCGGCTGGACTCAGGCCCTGCACCAGCGAGAGCTGCTAGGTGGGGAGGGAACACCCCACGGGAACCCTAGCTCTTCATGAATATGCCTCTATCCCCCAACTGTGGTGCCACATGTGGTCAGTCACTGAGGCCCAGGCCAGTGAAGTGGCAGCTGCAAGGCAGCAGTCATGCCAGGGCCACTGTGCTTGGGCAGCTGCAGGTTCCAAACTGCCCCCTCTTCCGTAACGTGGAAGCCAGCCTAGGCTTGGAGCACACGCGGCTCTGCCACGGGAAGGGCGTCTCTGGAGGAGCGTCCCCCAGGACCACACGAGTCAAGCCTCTTTGGGTTTCCTAAAGTGAGGCTGGTCTGACTTTGCCAAGTTCCTTCGGCCCCGCTTTCTGTAGCTGTCGCAGAGGACAAGGAGCTGCTGGAGAGACCCCAGTACGCTGACACTGTTCAGGGAGGTGGCCTCTGGGAACATCAGGTGAACGATTATTTGAAATGCAATTAGACTGAAAAACTAAACAAAAAATTATTTGGCTGCATCACACAGCATGTGGGATCTAAGGGATCTTAGATCCCCAACCAGGGATCAAACCCACGCTCTCTGCAGTGGAAGCTCAGAGTCTTAACCACTGGACTGTCAGGGAATTCCCTGGGAAAATTTTAAATCTTATTTAATTCGGGATATAGTAGGTTAAATAAGATATATTAACAAAATTAGTTTCACCTGTTTCTTTTTCCTTCTTTAAGGTGGCTACTTAAAAATCCAAACCTCCATACAGAGCCCACACTGAATATTGGACACTGCTGCTCTAATGTCTTGATGGCCTATCTTCCCACTGACCAGACTGTCCCTACAAGGTCACTGCTGCTCTTCATCTTGGCTTCAGCCCAAGGATGGAGGCTCTCCTTGGGGCTGATCCTGTGCAGCTAAAGGCAAAGCAGAACTTCAGACTGTACTCCTCAGCAGGTAACAGACTTTGATATTCACAACTCTAGGACAAAGATAAAACTAAGGTGAAAATTCCAGAGAAAACAAGTGTCCTAAGAGGACAAATTTACAAATACAGCTCTGGAATTTAGCCAAGAGGCAGAGGGATGACGGCAAGGCGGGAGGCGCTGCTGTTGTCCCCGCACCTGCCAGCCTGGCTGTCTCACCTGCTGGAGAAAAGAAACGAAGTGTCTGCACCCCAGCACTTCACAGAGGCAGCTGCAGCCTCTTCCACTTGGCTCTAAATACCTCCATTCCCTCCCTTCATTATAAAATGAACTAAACCACATTACAGAAAGTTTAGAAAATAAATAAGGAAACTGTTATTCCGTACTTTACTGCAATCATTGTTAGTACATTGTGCATTTTCTTCTACTGACAGTTTCTTTTTTATCAAAATTGTAGGCCAATGCACGCACAATTTTGTATCCTGCTTTGTTACTTAACATTTTATTATCAATATTTTTCATATGACATGAGTAGAAATGCTCTGTGAGCAGAGAAAGGTGGCTGAGTTTAATACTCAAGGGGTAAAGCATTCTAGTTTGAGAACTTAGAAAAGGAATTACTGGGCTGGGAAGAGTTTGTCGGTATGATTTATTTTCTCATTTTTGAGACAGGCAACCAACCTTGAGGCCATGCGGCTCTGGAGTTAGCCTGCTCGGTTTGAAATCTTGACTTTGCTCCTCAGAACTTGTGTGTATTTAGGATATACAGTAACTTCTCAGTGCCTCGGTTTTCTCATCCCTAAAATGGGGAGATAGGGCCAACATGAGGAATAAGTGTGTATCACTTAGAAGCAGGCACACAGCAGGCACCCAGTAAATATAAACCCCAAATGCACTTCAAACCAGGTGTATGACTGTGAGCAAGTCACTTAGCATCTTTGGGTCTGAGTGTCTTTATTGGCAAAATGTTCCTATAGTCATCAGAGCTGTGATTTACTCAATGTTTATTGTATGCGACAGATTTGAGGCACTTATTTGTCCCATTTGATTAATAATAAAACTGAGGCTCAGAAATTAAGTAACTTGCTCAAAAGTGACGGAGCTGTTCAGGGGTGGGGCCCACGTTGGAACAAAGTCTCTCTGGTTCCAGGACCTTGCGCCCTTGCCCCCCACCCCCAGGGCGGAATGTCTCAGGCTCCTTCCAGCCTCAACTCTGGCTCTATGAATTTTGGAGAACTGCACTTTTCAGTTGGTTTTGGCTGCCAGTAGGCGGCTCCAAAAACATTTTAAATTAAAAAAAAAAAAACACCACAACTTTGATGATTTAACTCCTAACTATGTGTACAGTTGTGGCTTCTTGATAGTTTCGAAATATCAGGTGGCCAAACTAACACATCATCATCAAAAAGCAGCTCAAAATGATCTCTTTATCCCACCCTCTCTCACTAGTTCAGAAGAATAAACGTGCTGATTCAAGTAATTTTACATCAATTTTAAACTGTAGAAAAACCAAGCCAAGAAAGTTGTCTTCGCTTGTTCCACTCTATCCAGCCTACTCAACCAGCTACAAGGAGGTTATTCTCCCCAGGATCCACCAGGTTGGCTCTGAAGCCTTGAATGACAGTGAACAAAGACAGCAATAAATGGTAATTCACAGCCTGTTAACCCTGAAGTTTGAAAGTGGGACCATTCCCAAGAGAACTATGAGCAATCGATGAAGCATTCACAGAAAAGAACAAAAGATAAAGATACAAAAACAAACCAGACCTTAGTCATAGAAATTAGCAAGGTCCTGGTTCCAGGCTGGAACCTTCGAAAATTATGCTGCCAGTTAAAAGCAAAAGCTTCCTAGTGCTTTTTGCATCTGCAGTGAAAAAGATATTTCAGTTACCAAGCAAGTGATTTCCAGATCTTGGGGCTCCTCATTATTACCTCTGTTCAACAACCCCAGGGGACACTTTCCACCCTTTCTCAAAACTACTTTGTCCTCAGAAAGGGTTCTTGTCTCAATGACAGAAAGGGGGAGAGGCCCTCCTCCTTAATCTCCTTGAAATTGGAATTAACCAGGAGACAATGATTAGATGTAATTAGGAAATGCAATTTCACACACACACACACACACACACACACACACACACACACACACTCCCTATCCCTACAGAAAACTCTTCTTCAACTTAAAACACCATTTCCTTCTACCTGGCTGTGTGGTCTTAAGTTAAGTCCATATCTCTGGGCCCTCAGGTTTCCTATCTGTAATACAGCCTAACTTCACAGGATTATTGTGGGAATCGAGTTAATGCACGTAAAATCCTCACCGAGTCTGTGGCCCACGCTAAGCACCCAATGAGCGTGCGTGATCAAAATGATGAGGATTTTAACTACGATGGGAGA
>NW_011494274.1:3345806-3346290 GCF_000754665.1 Bison bison bison | reverse complement strand
CGCCCCGGAGGGTGAGGACCAAGCGGACCTGGACCCCGAAAGGAAGAACCCTGACCCCAGCTGTCCCTTTGGCCGAGCGTCTGGGGGCACACAGGGACACAGAGTTGATGTGAGAGGAAAGCTAAGGACCTCGCGAGTGATGGAAGCCCAAGACGGTGAGGCAGGCCCGCTTCACGTCTTGGCCGGCGTGGGAAGGAAGGGCTGGTCCCCGTGAGTACAGGCGTGCCGCCCACCCAACCTGCTTAAGACCAGGAGCCAGGCGCCCACCTTGCTGTGGTCACTGACCCTGGGAGCTGACTGACCTGGTCTACTGGCTCGGGATGCAAGCCGGCAAGGCAGAAGAGGCCGTGAGACCAGACGTTGAAGGCAGAGACGCCAGGAGCCTTTAGGCTCTCTGCTCCAGAAGACAGGAGAACCCGCAGGAAGAAGACAGGGCCCCGTCCGGGCTCTGCTCTGACCCAGGGAGCCGATGGCCTCTGTTCTG